>NW_028270182.1:2291994-2400095 GCF_037043375.1 Chiloscyllium plagiosum
ACAAAGATCACAGTTAAAATATGTCAACCCCCCCCCCCACACCCCCTCCCTATCTCTGTAACCCCCTCCAGCCCTACACCCCTCCCTATCTCTGTAACCCCCTACACCCCCTCCCTATCCTCTGTAACCCCCTCCAGCCCCTACACCCCCTCCCTATCTCTGTAACCCCCTCCAGCCCCTACACCCCCTCCCTATCTCTGTAACCCCCTCCAGCCCCTACACCCCCTCCCTATCTCTGTAACCCCCTCCAGCCCCTACACCCCTCGCTATCTCTGTAACCCCCCCCTGCCCCTACACCCCTCACTATCTCTGTAACCCCCTCCGGCCCCTACACCCCTCACTATCTCTGTAACCCCCCCCCTGCCCCTACACCCCTCACTATCTCTGTAACCCCCTCCGGCCCCTACACCCCCTCCCTATCTCTGTAACCCCCTCCGGCCCCTACACCCCTCACTATCTCTGTAGCCCCCTCCGGCCCCTACACCCCTCCCTATCTCTGTAACCCCTCCGGCCCCTACACCCCCTCCCTATCTCTGTAACCCCCTGCACCCCCTCCCTATCTCTGTAACCACCTACACCCCTCCCTATCTCTGTAACCCCCTACACACCCTCCCTATCTCTGTAACCCCCTCCGGCCCCTACACCCCCTCCCCTATCTCTGTAACCCCCTACACCCCCTCCCTATCTCTGTAACCCCCTCCGGCCCCTCCCTATCTCTGTAACCCCCTACACCCCCTCCCTATCTCTGTAACCCCCTTCAGCCCCTACACCCTCTCCCTATCTCTGTAACCCCCTCCGGCCCCTACACCCCCTCCCTATCTCTGTAACCCCCTCCAGCCCCTACACCCCCTCCCTATCTCTGTAACCCCCTAAACCCCCTCCCTATCTCTGTAACCCCTACATCCCCTCCCTATCTCTGTAACCCCCTCCAGCCCCTACACCCCCTCCCTATCTCTGTAACCCCCTAAACCCCCTCCCTATCTCTGTAACCCCTACATCCCCTCCCTATCTCTGTAACCCCTCCAGCCCCTACACCCCCTCCCTATCTCTGTAACCCCCTCGAGCCCCTACACCCCCTCCCTATCTCTGTAACCCCCTCCGGCCCCTACACCCCCTCCCTATCCCTGAAACCCCCTCCAGCCCCTACACCCCCTCCCTATCTCTGTCACCCCCTCCGACCCCTACACCCCCTCCCTATCTCTGTAACCCCCCTCCGCCCCTACACCCCCTCCCTATCTCTGTAACCCCCTAAACCCCCTCCCTATCTCTGTAACCCCCTACATCCCCTCCCTATCTCTGTAACCCCTCCAGCCCCTACACCCCCTCCCTATCCCTGTAACCCCTCCAGCCCCTACACCCCCTCCCTATCTCTGTAACCCCCTCCAGCCCCTACACCCCCTCCCTATCTCTGTAACCCCCTCCAGCTCCTACACCCCCTCCTTATCTCTGTAACCCCCTCCAGCCCCTACACCCCCTCCCTATCCCTGTAACCCCCTCCAGCCCCTACACCCCTCCCTATCTCTGTAACCCCCTCCGGCCCCTACACCCCTCCCTATCTCTGTAACCCCCTCCCTATCTCTGTACCCCCTCCTGCCCCTACACCCCCTCCCTATCTCTGTAACCCCCTCCGGCCCCTACACCCCTCCCTATCTCTGTAACCCCCTCCAGCCCCTACACCCCCTCCCTATCTCTGTAACCCCCCTCCAGCCCTCTACATCCCTCCCTATCTCTGTAACCCCCTCCGGCCCCTACACCCCTCCCTATCTCTGTAACCCCTCCTGCCCCTACACCCCCTCCCTATCTCTGTACCCCCTCCTGCCCCTACACCCCCTCCCTATCTCTGTAACCCCCTCCCTATCTCTGTAACCCCCTCCGGCCCCTACACCCCCTCCCTATCTCTGTAACCCCCTCCAGCCCCTACACCCCCTCCCTATCTCTGTCACCCCCTCCGGCCCCGACACCCCCTCCCTATCTCTGTAACCCCCTCCAGCCCCTACACCCCCCTCCCTATCTCTGTAACCCCCTCCAGCCCCTACACCCCCCTCCCTATCTCTGTAACCCCCTCCTGCCCCTACACCCCCTCCCTATCTCTGTAACCCCCTCCGGCCCCTACACCCCTCCCTATCTCTGAAACCCCCTCCAGCCCCTACACCCCTCCCAATCTCAGTAACCCCCTCCAGCCCCTACACCCCCTCCCTATCTCTGTAACCCCCTCCTGCCCCTACACCCCCTCCCTATCTCTGTAACCCCCTCCAGCCCCTACACCCCCTCCCTATCTCTGTAATCCCCTCCTGCCCCTACACCCCCTCCCTATCTCTGTAACCCCCTCCATCCCCCTACACCCCCTCCCTATCTCTGTATCCCCTCCGGCCCCTACACCCCCTCCCTATCTCTGTAACCCCCTCCTGCCCCTACACCCCCTCCCTATCTCTGTCACCCCCTCCGGCCCCTACACCCCCTCCCTATCTCTGTAACCCCCTAAACCCCCTCCTATCTCTGTAACCCCCTCCGGCCCCTACACCCCCTCCCTATCTCTGTAACCCCCTCCAGCCCCTACACCCCCTCCCTATCTCTGTAACCCCCTCCAGCCCCTACACCCCCTCCCTATCTCTGTAACTCCCTCCAATTCCAGCCCCTTGACCATCCCCCGATTCTCACCATCGGGGGCTGTGCCTTCAGCTGCTTGAGGCCTGACCCCCGCTCCCGTCCCTTCCCTCCCCCCGAGGCTCAGTGTCCGGGGAGCTGAGGCCCTCGCCTTGTGAACCCTGAGGGAGGCCGTATGGGAGAAACGGGCCCCACGCGCTGATCGACCACATGGTGCAGCACGCTGGGGGCTTTCTGCTCCCGTCTGAGTCAGAGCGAGGGGGTTAGAAATGGGGGTGGGGGGGGGGTTGGGAGAGCTGTTCCTTTTGGGGTTGAAGCCCCTCCCCCCCGCTGCCCCCCCCGCTGCCCCCCAGTGAGTGAGCGAGAGCGCAGCGTCACTGACCCAACTCCTCGTCCCCATCCTCC
Source organism: Chiloscyllium plagiosum (assembly GCF_037043375.1). Taxonomy (NCBI): domain Eukaryota; kingdom Metazoa; phylum Chordata; class Chondrichthyes; order Orectolobiformes; family Hemiscylliidae; genus Chiloscyllium; species Chiloscyllium plagiosum. The sequence goes on from NW_028270182.1 coordinate 2,295,004, forward strand.
TCCTCGTCATCCAGGTTAATGAAGCTGATGTATTTGCACAGGTCCCTCAGCAGTTAGGACCTCATCGTTGTAGAACCGCTCCAGGATCTGCTGGGCTGGATTCTCCACGCTCAGTGCCATCCCAGAGAATTCCGGATCACGTGCAGCGTCCAGGCAGACCCTCCGGACGGCAGCCTCCGCACAGCAGCCTCCTTCCCGAGTCTCCACACCTCCGTCTCACCAGCTCCCTGCCCCCTCTCCAACACGTACTTCCGATACCAGTGGAACATCAGCTCGGAAAAATCAATCAACTGGTCCCTGTATCCCGTCACAAACTCCATCTGACCCACCCCGCGAGGCAGGGGAGAGGGACAGGGAGGGAGTGAGAGGGAGGGGGGAGAGGGAGGGGGGAGAGGGAGGGGGGAGAGGGAGAGGGAGGGGGGAGAGGGAGGGGGGAGAGGGAGGGGGGAGAGGGAGGGGGGAGAGGGAGGGGGGAGAGGGAGAGGGAGGGGGGAGAGGGAGGGGGAGAGGGAGAGGGAGGGGGGAGAGGGAGAGGGAGGGGGAGAGGGAGAGGGAGGGAGGAGAGGGAGGGGGAGAGGGAGGGAGGGAGAGGGAGAGGGTGGGTGAGGGAGTGAGAGGGAGGGGGAGAGGAGAGGGAGGGGGAGAGGGAGAGGGAGGGAGGGAGAGGAGGGGGGAGAGGGAGAGGGAGGGAGGGAGAGGGAGGGGGAGAGGGGAGGGAGGAAGAGGGGAGAGGGAGAGGGAGGGGAGAGGGAGAGGGGAGAGGAGAGGGAGGGGGAGAGGGAGGGAGAGGGAGGGAGGGAGAGGGAGGGGGAGGGAGAGGGGAGAGGAGAGGGAGGGGAGAGGGAGAGGGAGGGAGGGAGAGGGAGAGGGAGGGAGGGAGAGGGAGGGGGAGAGGGAGAGGGAGGGAGGGAGAGGGAGGGAGGGAGAGGGAGGGGGGAGAGGGAGAGGGAGGGGGAGAGGGAGAGGGAGGAGGGAGAGGGAGAGGGGAGAGGGAGAGGGAGGGAGGGAGAGGGAGAGGGTGGGTGAGGGTGAGAGGGAGGGGGAGATAGGGAGAAGGAGGGGAGGGTGAGGGAGTGAGAGGGAGGGGGACAGGGAGAGGGGAGGGAGTGAGAGGGAGGGAGGACAGAGAAAGACAGTGAGGGAGAGACGGAGAGAGAGAGACACACACAGAGCAGATATCAGACAGGGGCTACACTATCCCCACCCCAGCTCCCCGACCCTCGTACATCCCACCCCACCCCCACCCCCCACATTCCGCAGCTACCCTGACCTCGGTAAGTCCCCCCACTCAGCTCCCTGACCCCTTGGTACGTCTCCCCCCCCCCCCACCCCCACCCCCAACCCCATCCCCACCTCCCCCAGCTCCCCGACCCTCGGTACGTCCACCCCACCCCCACCCCCACCCCAACCCCACCTCCCCCAGCTCCCCGACCCTCAGTACACTCTCCCCCCCAGCTCCTTGACCCTTGGTACGTCTCCCCCCCACCCCCACCCCCAACCCCATCCCCACCTCCCCCAGCTCCCCAACCCTCAGTACGACCCCCCCCCCCAGCTCCCTGACCTTGGTACGTCTCCCTCCCCCACCCCCCCACCCTCCAGCTCCCGACCCTCGGTACGTCCCACCCCACCTCCTCGAAGCTCTGCCCATGGTAATGTGGGGGCTGTGTCTTCCCTCACTGAGGGACTGTGGTTTGGGACTTGGGGAGGGGGGTGTGGGGACACGGGTTTGAACCCCCAGCAGGATGTCCGTTTGTAACCAGGACAGGAAGTGGGCTGTGAGCCCCCGGAACACCTGAGCCACCCTCAGGGGGTGGAGATCTGCCCCCCCCCTGACCTACACGTGACTCCAGTCCCACCCGCAATGATGTGGGCTCCATTCCTAAAGGGGGGGGTCCAAAAGAGCCAGCCCCATTCAAAGGGATGACCAGGGACAGGGCAACAGCTACTGGCTTTGCCCCCCTTCCCCACCCTGTCGTCAAGGGGCTGCAGCACAGCACAGCAAGATCCCACACACCACACTTTTTTCTTTCATTAATATAACGATCGAGGGATTGATATTGTTTTGTTTACCCCCTGCCCCCCACCCCTCTCTGCCCCAGGACACTGGGGTGGGGGAGGGGACATTCCTCCATACTACCTCCCCCACCCCTTCATACAAAACCCCCTCCCGGAGAGTCTCTGGCAACTCCCTCCCCCCACTCACCTTCAGTCGCGATTAAAGACGGTACGGGTGTGGGTGGGGAGGTGGGGGCCAGGTTCAGAAATAAACACCCGGGGATTCCACAAACAGACTCCCCCCGCCCTGCCCCGCCCTGCCCTGAGTTGGGGGGGGGCGGGGGGAGGGTAGCCTGGTGAGGTGGAAGATTCCGGAACTGGCCCGTCCCACACCAACATCACAAGGATCACGGGGAGACAGAGTTGGACGGAATTCAAGTCGAGAGCTGCAGATCCAGGGGAACTGTGATGCACACCGCAGCCGAATAGCCGGCACTGCAGAGGATCAGTGACTTATCGAGGGGAAGTGGGTTGGGGTGAAATCTTCTTGCCGGCAGTTACCCTGGTGGGTGGGGGGTATCCCCCACTCGAGGCAGTATCAGTCCCATCCCCATCTCCAGGGAATGGACTGGGGGGGAGAGGGATAGGAATGGGGGAATGGACTGGGGGGAGAGGGATAGGAATGGGGGAATGGACTGGGGGCGAGGGATAGGAATGGGGGAATGGACTGGGGGAGAGGGATAGGAATGGGGGAATGGACTGGGGGGCGAGGGATAGGAATGGGGGAATGGACTGGGGGAGAGGGATAGGAATGGGGGAATGGACTGGGGGGAGAGCGATAGGAATGGGGGAATGGACTGGGGGGAGAGGGATAGGAATGGGGGAATGGACTGGGGGGCGAGGGATAGGAATGGGGGAATGGACTGGGGGAGAGGGATAGGAATGGGGGAATGGACTGGGGGGGCGAGGGATAGGAATGGGGGAATGGACTGGGGGGAGAGGGATAGGAATGGAGGAATGGACTGGGGGCGAGGGATAGGAATGGGGGAATGGACTGGGGGAGAGGGATAGGAATGGGGGAATGGACTGGGGGGCGAGGGATAGGAATGGGGGAATGGACTGGGGGGAGAGGGATAGGAATGGGGGGAATGGACTGGGGGGAGAGGGATAGGAATGGGGGAATGGACTGGGGGGCGAGGGATAGGAATGGGGGAATGGACTGGGGGGAGAGGGATAGGAATGGGGGGAATGGACTGGGGGGGAGAGGGATAGGAATGGGGGAATGGACTGGGGGGAGAGGGATAGGAATGGAGGGAATGGACTGGGGAGAGGGATAGGAATGGAGGGAATGGACTGGGGGGAGAGGGATAGGAATGGGGGAATGGACTGGGGGGGAGAGGGATAGGAATGGAGGGAATGGACTGGGGGGGAGAGGGATAGAAATGGGGGAATGGACTGGGGGGAGAGGGACAGGAATGGAGGGAATGGACTGGGGGAGAGGGACAGGAATGGAGGGAATGGACTGGGGGAGAGGGATAGGAATGGAGGGAATGGACTGGGGGGAGAGGGATAGGAATGGGGGAATGGACTGGGGGGAGAGGGATAGAAATGGGGGAATGGACTGGGGGGAGAGGGATAGGAATGGAGGGAATGGACTGGGGGGAGAGGGATAGGAATGGGGGAATGGACTGGGGGGGAGAGGGATAGGAATGGGGGAATGGACTGGGGGGAGAGGGACAGGAATGGAGGGAATGGACTGGGGGGAGAGGGATAGGAATGGAGGAATGGACTGGGGGGAGAGGGACAGGAATAGGGGAATGGACTGGGGGGAGAGGGATAGGAATGGAGGAATGGACTGGGGGGGAGAGGGATAGGAATGGAGGGAATGGACTGGGGAGAGAGGGATAGAAATGGGGGAATGGACTGGGGGGAGAGGGATAGGAATGGAGGAATGGACTGGGGGGGAGAGGGATAGGAATGGAGGGAATGGACTGGGGGGAGAGGGATAGAAATGGGGGAATGGACTGAGGGAGAGGGATAGGAATGGAGGGAATGGACTGGGGGGAGAGGGATAGGAATGGAGGAATGGACTGGGGGGAGAGGGATAGAAATGGAGGGAATGGACTGGGGGAGAGAGGGATAGGAATGGAGGGAATGGACTGGGGGGAGAGGGACAGGAATAGGGGGAATGGACTGGGGGGAGAGGGACAGGAATGGGGGAATGGACTGGGGGGAGAGGGATAGGAATAGGGGGAATGGACTGGGGGGAGAGGGATAGGAATAGGGGGAATGGACTGGGGGGGAGAGGGACAGGAAGGGGGGAATGGACTGGGGGGGAGAGGGACAGGAATGGGGGAATGGACTGGGGGGAGAGGGATAGGAATGGGGGAATGGACTGGGGGGAGAGGGATAGGAATAGGGGGAATGGACTGGGGGGGAGAGGGACAGGAAGGGGGGAATGGACTGGGGGGAGAGAGATAGGAATAGGGGGAATGGACTGGGGAGAGAGGGATAGGAATGGAGGGAATGGACTGGGGAGAGAGGGATAGGAATGGGGGGAATGGACTGGGGGGAGAGAGAACTATAGACCGGTGATCCTGACCTCGGTGGTGGGCAAGTTGTTGGAGGGAATCCTGAGGGACAAGATGTACATGTATTTGGAAAGACAAGGACTGATTCGGGATAGTCAACATGGCTTTGTGCGTGGGAAATCATGTCTCACAAACTTGATTGAGTTTTTTGAAGAAGTAACAAAGAAGATTGATGAGGGCAGAGCAGTAGATGTGATCTATATAGCCTTCAGCAAGGTGTTCGACAAGGTTCCCCGTTGGTGACTGCTTAACAAGGTTAGATCTCATGGAATACAGGGAGAACTAGCCATTTGGATACAGAACTGGCTCAAAGGTAGAAGACAGAGGGTGGTGATGGAGGGTTGTTTTTCAGACTGGAGGCCTGTGACCAGTCGAGTGCCACAAGGATCGGTGCTGGGCCCTCTGCCGATAGTCATTCAGAAATGATTTGGATGTGAACATAGCAGGTACAGTTAGTAAGTTTGCAGATGACACTGTCACAAAACCTGTCCCTTTTTTTACTAAATCCTGTCCCTTGGCTCAAGGAGACTCTGTCCTTCATGTTTCTCAGAGGGGCAATAAACCAGGCCGGGCTCCGATCAGAGATGAAAAGGATTTTGAGAGGCCTTTTGTTTATATGTAAACAGATGAGACTTCAGGCCAAAGTGGTCATGCTTTAGAAGTGACCTGTATAAAGAGGGGGAAGTGGTCAGCTCTCTCACTGAGCTGAGCAGTTTTAGTTCAGTCTTGAACTGGTTGAAAGTTCAACAGGGAGCTGTGTGGGAACTCTCTCTCTCTCTCCTTCCTGCCTTTAGCTTTAACCTGTAAGCACGTGCTCCATTTACACTGGGTTATAACCGGAGTTTTCTTATTGGGATGGTTGTGTGTATTCGGAACAGCATCATTAACTCTCGCTGGAGAAGGTTGAGTTCAGTGGGGGCTCTTCATGCTGTTCTTTGGGTTTCATTGTGTAATTTTGTGTATTTTTTTTCTGTTTTAAAATCGAGTAGTTAACCTCGCTAACTTACTCCAGGTAATGTTAACGATACACTTACTGAAACCAATGCAAAGTTATGGTCTGAGCTGCCTGGTTAAGAATGCTTTGAGTGGTCTGGCCTAGTGCATAACATCGCCAAAATTGGAGGTGTAGTGGACAGCGAAGAGGGTTACCTCAGATTATAACAGGATCTGGACCAGATGGGCCAATGGGCTGAGAAGTGGCAGATGGAGTTTAATTCAGATAAATGCGAGGTGCTGCATTTTGGGAAAGTAAATCTTAGCAGGACTTATACACTTCATGGTAAGGTCCTGGGGAGTGTTGCTGAACAAAGAGACCTTGGAGTGCAGGTTCATAGCTCCTTGAAAGTGGAGTCGCAGGTAGATAGGATAGTGAAGAAGGCGTTTGGTATGCTTTCCTTTATTGGTCAGAGTATTGAGTACAGGAGTTGGGAGGTCATGTTGCGGCTGTACAGGACATTGGTCAGGCCACTGTTGGAATATTGTGGGAAATTCTGGTCTCCTTCCTATCGGAAAGATGTTGTGAAACTTGAAAGGTTCAGAAAAGATTTACAAGGATGTTGCCAGGGCTGGAGGATTTGAGCTACAGGGAGAAGCTGAACAGGTTGGGGAGAGGGATAGAAATGGGGGAACAGGGTGGAGGAGAGGGACAGGAATGGGGGAACAGGATGGGGGAGAGCGACAGGAATGGGGAAACGGGGTGGGGGAGAGCGACAGGAATGGGGGAACGGGGTGGGGGAGAGCGACAGGAATGGGGAAACGGGGTGGGGGAGAGCGACAGGAATGGGGGAACGGGGTGGGGGGAGAGGGACAGTAATGGGGGAACGGGATGGGGGGAGAGGGATAGGAATGGGGGAACAGGAATGGGGGAACGAGGTGGGGGGAGAGGGACAGGAATGGGGGAACGGGGTGGGGGGAGAGGGACAGTAATGGGGGAACGGGGTGGGGGGAGAGGGACAGTAATGGGGGAACTGGGTGGGGGGAGAGGGACAGGAATGGGGGAATAGGGTGGCGTGGGGGAGGGAGAGAAGGATTGGTGAAGCAAATGAATATCTCGGTGTTGCCATCAGACCCACCCGGAGAGATTTCTGGGGTGTGGGGTGTGAGGGTGGGGGGGAGGTGGAGAGTTGAAATCTGTGATCACTGGGCAGTGGGAGAGGGGCAATAAATACCCCAGCCTGGAGGAACCCCATCACTTACCCGACAGCTACAACACAGACACACGGGGGGTAGTTACAAACCCACTGAGGTCTCGTCTGCTTTATTTAATGCAATTTATTGCCATAGAAACACAAATTTAAATTGGCATTTCTTGGGGCTTTGGCTGAAGGATTAAACGTAGTAAATTTTCATACATTTACTGGGAGGGGGGGCCACGTTCAAAAACACCCGGCTTTTCTTGTGAGGGGGGAGAATTAACGGAATGAGTGGACTGCGTTGGGGGGGGGAGGAGGTGAGGGAATTGTGGGTGTGGTGAGAGGGAGTGGGGGAGGGGGAGGGAAATGAGCAGATGAGGGGTGTGTGGGGGTGTGGGTGGGGGAGACGGGGAGCAGTGAGGGGAGTGTGGGGGTGTGGGTGGGGGAGACGGGGAGCGGTGTGGGGGTGTGGGTGGGGGAGACGGGGAGCGGTGAGGGGAGTGTGGGGGTGTGGGTGGGGGAGATGGGGAGTGATGAGGGGAGTGTGGGGGTGTGGGTGTGGGTGACGGGGAGTGGTGAGGGGAGTGTGGGGTGTGGGTGGGGGAGACGGGGAGCGGTGTGGGGGTGTGGGTGGGGGAGACGGGGAGCGGTGAGGGGAGTGTGGGGGTGTGGGTGGGGGAGATGGGGAGTGATGAGGGGAGTGTGGGGGTGTGGGTGGGGGAGACGGGGAGCGGTGAGGGGAATGTGGGGTGTGGGTGGGGGAGACGGGGAGCGGTGAGGGGAGTGTGGGGGTGTGGGTGGGGGTGATAGGGAGCGGTGAGGGGAGTGTGGGGGTGTGGGTGGGGGAGACGGGGAGCGGTGAGGGGAGTGTGGGAGTGTGGGTGGGGGAGACGGGGAGCAGTGAGGGGAGTGTGGGGGTGTGGTTGACGGGGAGCAGTGAGGGGAGTGTGGGGGAGTGGGTGGGGGAGACGGGGAGTGGTGAGGGGAGTGTGGGGGTGTGGGTGTGGGTGACGGGGAGTGGTGAGGGGAGTGTGGGGGTGTGGGTGGGGGAGACGAGGAGCGGTGAGGGGAGTGTGGGGGTGTGGGTGGGGGAGACGGGGAGTGGTGAGGGGAGTGTGGGGGTGTGGGTGTGGGTGACGGGGAGCAGTGAGGGGAGTGTGGGGGTGTGGTTGACGGGGAGCAGTGAGGGGAGTGTGGGGGAGTGGGTGGGGGAGACAGGGAGTGGTGAGGGGAGTGTGGGGGTGTGGGTGTGGGTGACGGGGAGTGGTGAGGGGAGTGTGGGGGTGTGGGTGGGGGAGACGGGGAGTGGTGAGGGGAGTGTGGGGATGTGGATGGGGGAGACGAGGAGCGGTGAGGGGAGTGTGGGGGTGTGGGTGGGGGAGACGGGGAGTGGTGAGGGGAGTGTGGGGGTGTGGGTGTGGGTGACGGGGAGTGGTGAGGGGAGTGTGGGGGAGACGGGGAGCGGTGAGGGGAGTGTGGGGGTGTGGGTGACGGGGAGTGGTGAGGGGAGTGTGGGGATGTGGGTCGGGGTGACATGAAGCGATGAGGGGAGTGTGGGGGTGACGGGGAGCGGTGAGGGGAGTGTGGGGGTGACGGGGAGCGGTGAGGGGAGTGTGGTGGAGTGGGTGGGGGTGACAGGGAGCCTTAAGGGGAGTGTGGCAGTGAGGGTGGGGGAGACGGGGAGTGGTGAGGGGAGTGTGGGGGTGTGGGTGGGGGAGACGGGGAGCGGTGAGGGGAGTGTGGGGGTGTGGATGGGGAAGACGGGGAGCTGTGAGGGGAGTGTGGGGGTGTGGGTGGAGGAGACGGGGAACGGTGAGGGGAGTGTGGTGGTGTGGGTGGGGGAGATGGGGAGCGGACAGGGGAGTGTGGGTGGGGGAGACGGGGAGCGGTGAGGGGAGTGTGGGGGTGTGGGTGGGGGAGATGGGGAGCGGACAGGGGAGTGTGGGTGGGGGAGACGGGGAGCGGTGAGGGGAGTGTGGGGGTGTGGGTGGGGGAGACGGGGAGCGGTGAGGGGAGTGTGGGGGTGTGTGTGGGGGTGATGGGGAGCGGGGAAGGGAGTGTGGGTGTGGGTGACGGGGAGTGGTGAGGGGAGTGTGGGGGAGTGGGTGGGGGTAATGGGGAGCAGTGGAGGGAGTGTGGGGTGTGGGTGGCAGGGAGCGGTGAGGGGAGTGTGGGGGAGACGGGGAGCGGTGAGGGGAGTGTGGGGGAGATGGGGTGTGGTGAGGGGAGTGTGGGGGTGTGGGTGGGGGTGCTGGGGAGCGATGAGGGGGGTGTGGGTAGGGGTGCTGGGGAGCAGTGAGGGGAGTGTGGTTGTGTAAGTGGGGGTGACGGGGAGCAGTAAGGGGAGTGTGGGGGTGTGGGTAGGGGAGATGGGGAGCAGTGAGGGGAGTGTGGGGGTGTGGGTGGGGGTGCGGGGGAGTGATGAGGGGAGTGTGGGGGTGTGGGTAGGGGTGACGGGGAGCAGTGAGGGGTGTGTGGGGGTGTGGGTGGGGGTGACGGGGAGCGATGAGGGGAGTGTGGGGGTGTGGGTGGGGGTGACGGGGAGCGATGAGGGGAGTGTGGGGGTGTGGGTAGGGGTGACGGGGAGCAGTGAGGGGTGTGTGGGGGTGTGGGTGGGGGTGCTGGGGAGTGATGAGGGGAGTGTGGGGGTGTGAGTGGGGGTGACGGGGAGCAGTGAGGGGAGTGTGGGGGGTGTGGGTAGGGGTGCTGGGGAGCGATGAGGGGTGTGTGGGGGTGTGGGTGGGGGTGCTGGGGAGTGATGAGGGGAGTATGTGGTTGTGGGTAGGGGTGCTGGGGAGCGATGAGGGGTGTGTGGGGGTGTGGGTGGGGGTGCTGGGGAGTGATGAGGGGAGTGTGGGGGTGTAAGTGGGGGTGACGGGGAGCAGTGAGGGGTGTGTGGGGGTGTGTGGGGGTGTGGGTAGGGGTGACGGGGAGCGATGAGGGGTGTGTGGGGGTGTGGGTGGGGGTGCTGGGGAGTGATGAGGGGAGTGTGGGGGAGACGGGGTTTGGGGGTGACAGGGAGCGGTCACAGTGTGCTGCTGTCCTGAGTTGTCACAGCCACAGACACACCGGTCGAACGCTGTAAGGTGCTCAGGGCGTCTTGGAGGAAGTCTTTCTGGTATCCACACAGACCCATCTGGTTAATAATCTCCTTCATCTTGTCAATCTGCTCGTCCAGGTTACAGCAGCTCTCCAGCTGCTTCAGGTAATGGGTACACATCTGACTGGTCTCCATCTCTGAATCGAGACCCTGTGAGCGGCCTTTAGTACAGGGAAGCTCCCGGAACACCAACACTTCACTGATATCATAGCACGCCAACATGTACAGGCACTCCCGAGTGGAGCACAGCACTTTGGTACAGTGTGGAACCTAGAGGCCATGGAGACAAGATCAACATCCACTTATATACAGCGCAGAAACAGACCCTTCGACCCATCATAGAATCCCCACTGTGTCGAATCAGGCCGTTCGGCCCCACTCTGACCAACTTTCCTAAACTGAACTGGTCCCACTTGCCTGTGTTTGGACCTTACTTAAGGCAAGGATTAGACAGGGCTCTAGAGGGTTACAAGGTAACCAGGAAGGACCTGAAGAATGGACTGAGGAGAGCCAGGAGGGGGCAGGAGAACGCCTTGGTGGGTAGGATTTAGCAAACCCCCCCCCCCCCCCCCCAAGGTGTTCTATACTCGGGAGGAACAAGAGGATGGCCAGAGTGAGGGTCGGGCCGATCAGCGATAGTGGAGGGAACTTGCCCCTGGAGTCGGAGGAGGTAGGGGAGGGCCTTAATGAATACTTTGCCTCAGTATTCACTACTGAGAGGGACCTTGCCATTTCTGAGGACAGGGTGAAACAGACTGATGTGCTCAAACAGGTTGATGTTAGGAAGGAGAATGTGCTGAAAATTTTGAAAATCATAAGGATAGATAAACCCCCTGGGCCAGACGGGATATACCAGATGTTTCTACAGAAAGTGAGGGAAGAGATTGAGGCGCCTTTGGCGATGATCTTTGTGTCCTCACTGTCCACTGGAGTAGTGCCAGATGACTGAGGGTGGCAAATGTTATTCCCTTGTTCAAGAAAAGGAATAGGGATAAACCTGGGAATTACAGACCAGTCAGTCTTATGTCTGAAGTGGGTAAAGAACTGGAGAGGATTCTGCGAGACAGGATTTATGATTATTTGGAAAACCATAGTTTGATTAGAGGTAGCCAGCACGGCTTTGTGAAGGGCAGGTCATGTCTCACAAACCTTATTGAGTTCTTTGAGGATGTGACAGAGCACATTGGTGAAGGTAGAGCAGTGGTGTGGTGTACATGGATTTTAGCAAGGCGTGTGATAAGGTTCCCCATGGTAGGCTCATTCAGAAAGTAAGGAAGCATGGGATCCAGGGAAACCTGCCTGTCTGGATACAGAATTGACTGGCCCAGAGAAGACAGAGGGTGGTGGTAGATGGAAAGTATTCAGTCTGGTGCTCAGTGACCAGTTGTGTTCCACAGGGATTGGTTCTGGGATCTCTGCTCTTTGTGATGTTTATAAATGACTTGGATGAGGAAGTGGAAGGGGTGGGTTAGTAAGTTTGCTGATGACACGAAGGTTGGTGGAGTTGTGGATCGTGTGGAGGGCTGTTGTAGGTTGCAACAGGACATTGACAGGTCGCAGAGCTGGGCTGAGAAGTGGCAGATGGAGTTCAACCTGGAAAAGTGAGAAGTGATTCTCTTTGGAAGGTGGGATTTGAATGCAGATTACAGGGTTAAAGGCAGGATTCTTGGCAGTGTGGAGGAACAGAGGGATCTTGGGGCCCATGACCATAAATCCCTCCAAGTTGCCCCCCAGGTTGATAGGGTTGTTAAGAAAGTTTCATGAGCAGAGGGATTGGGTTTAAGAGCCGCGAGGTTATGCAGCAGCTCTGTAGAGCCCTGGTTCGACCACGCTGGGAATATTGTGTTCAGTTCTGGTCACCTCATTATAGGAAGGACGTGGAAGCTTTAGAGATGGTGCAGAGGAGATTTCCCAGGATGCTGCCTGGACTGGAGGGCGTGTCTTATGGAGAAAGGTTGAGGGAGCTAGGGGTTTCTCATTGGAGTGAAGAAGGATGAGCAGTTACTTGGTAGAGGTGTACAGGATAATGAGAGGCATCGATCGAGTGGATAGCCAGGGACTTTTCCCCAGGGTGGAAATGGCTATCACGAGGGGGCATTGTTTGAAGGTGATTGGAAGAAGGTTTAGGGGAGATGTCAGAGGGAGGTTCTTTACACAGAGAGTGGGGGGGAGGGGGGGGGTGGGGGGTGGGATGCACTGCCAGCGGTGGGAGTAGAGTCAGAGACATTAGGGCCATTTCAGTGACTCTTGGATAGGCCCATGGAAGATAGCACAATGAAGGGGATGGAGGTTAGTCTGATCTTTGAGTAGGATAAAAGGTCAGCACAACATCGAGGGCTGAAGGGCCTGTACTGTGCTGTGCTGTTCTATGCTCTATGTTTGAAATCCCTCCAAACCCTTCCTATTCATATACCCATCCAAATGCCTTTTAAATGCTGTAATTGTACCAGCCTCCACCACTTCCTCTGGCAGCTCATTCCATACACGTACCCCCCTCTGTGTGAAAAGGTTGTCCCTTAGGTCTCTTTTATATCTTTCCCCTCTCACCCTAAACCTATGCCCCTCTAGTTCTGGACTCCCCGATCCCAGGGAAAAGACTTTGTCTATTTACCCTTTCCATGCCCTTCGTGATTTTAGGGTTTAGGTTTGCTCGCTGAGCTGTCGGTTTGATATCCAGACGTTTCATTACCTGGCTAGGTAACATCATCAGTGGCGACCTCCAAGTGAAGCGAAGCTGTTGTCTCCTGCTTTCTATTTCTATCTTTCTCCTGGATGGGGTTCCTGGGGTTTGTGGTGATGTCATTTCCTGTTCATTTTTTTGAGGGGTTGATAGATGGCATCAAGATCTATGTGTTTGTTTATGGCGTTGTGGTTGGAGTGCCAGGCCTCGAGGAATTCTCTGCTTAGCCTGTCCCAGGATAGATGTGTTGTCCCAGTCGAAATGGTGGGGTTTTTTCATCCGTGTGTAGGGCTACGAGGGAGAGGGGGTCGCTCCAAGTGAAGCCACTGATGATGTTACCTCGCCAGGTAATGAAACGTCTGGATATCAAACCTACAGCTCAGTGAGCAAACCTACACCCTACATCCCAACCTGAGCTACAAACCTACACAAACTTTGTGATTTTGTAAACCTCTATAAGGTCACCCCTCAGCCTCCGACGCTCCAGGGAAAACAGCCCCAGCCTGTTCAGTCTCTCCCTGTAGCTCAAACCCTCCAACCCTGGAAGCATCCTTGTAAATCTTTTCTGAACCCTTTCCAATTTAATAATACCTCCCTATAACAGGGTGACCAGAACTGGAGACAGTTCTCCAGAGGTGGCTGCACCAACTTCCTGTACAACCTCAACATGACGTCCCAAGTAGATACGGGAGGGGTGTTTTTGGGGCTTGTAGATAAACACAGGAACATGCAAGGAATGCAGGGATATGGGCCAAGGCGGGAATGGGGACTGCAGACACTGGAGATTAGAGTCTAGATCAGAGTGGTGCTGGAAAAGCACAGCCGGTCGGGCAGCATCCGAGGAGCAGGAACATTGACGTTTCGGGCAAAAGCCCTTCATCAGGAATCAGGATATGGACCAAGGGCAGGTGGAGGGGATTAGCTTGATTTGCCACCATGTTCAGCACAGCATTGTGGGACGAAGGGCATGTTCCTGTGCTGGATTGTTCTATGTCTTACGTTCTAACTCCTTTATTCAAACTTTAACCCGCCCGCCGTCTACCTGTGATTAACTTTCAGTGAATATGTACCTGAACCCCGAGGTCTCTCTGTTCAACAACTCTCCCCAGATCCCAATCGTTAACTGTAAAACTCCTGCCCCTGTGTGTTTTCCCAAAATGCAGCACCTCGCATTTATCCAAATTAAACTCCATCTGCCACTCCTCGGTCCATTGGCCCATCTGATCACGATCCCTATATAATCTTCGAAATCCATCTTCACTGTCCGTTACGCCACCCATCCCGGTAACATCCACAAACTTACTGACCATCCCATATTCTCATCCAAACCGTTTATATAAAGGACAAACAGCAGAAGACCCAGCACCGATCCTTGCGGCAGTCTGCTGGTCACAGGCCTCCAGTCTGAACCAGAACCCTCGTCCTCCACCACCCTCTGTCTCCAGCTGTTAACCCAATGATGCATCCAACTGGCGAGCTCTCCCTGGATCCATGTGATCGAACTTTCTGAACCAGCCTAACGTGGGGAACCTTGTCAAAGTCATATCGACAATGTCTCTCACTCTGCCCTCCCCAATCCCTCTGGTTTCATCCTCAACACAGTCAGTCCACTTTATGAGACATGATTTCCTAACACACAAATCCAAGCGGACTGTCCGTATTCACTCCCCGCCCGTCCAACGACAAGTAAGGCCCCTCTCCCACAGAATGCCCTCCAACAGCGTACCCAACACCAATGTCAGGCTTCTGTGGTCTAGAATGTCCAGGATGCTCCCACAGCCTCCCTTAAATAAAGGCACAGCGTTAGCCACCTGCCAGTTCCCCAGCATCTCACCCGTGGTGAGGGATGAGACCAATGTGTGTATGAGGGACCCTGCAGTTTCCTCCTGACCTTCCCCCCCGCCCCCCCTGTGTCCTGGGAGACACGCGATCGGGTCCTGGATATTTATCCACCTTTATGTTTTTATAAACCTCCAGCACTTACTCACCAACCTTCCAACTCCCGACACTCATCAAAACAACTGCTACACGGTACTCACTCCGACAGGGCCCACTCCCTCAGCACTGACCCTCCGACAGGGCCCACTCCCTCAGCACTGACCCTCCGACAGTGCCCACTCCCACAGCACTGACCCTCCGACAGGGCCCACTCCCTCAGCACTGACCGTCCGACAGGGCCCACTCCCTCAGCACTGACCCTCCGACAGGGCCCACTCCCTCAGCACTGACCCTCCGACAGTGCCCACTCCCTCAGCACTGACCCTCCGACAGGGCCCACTCCCTCAGCACTGACCCTCCGACAGTGCCCACTCCCACAGCACTGACCCTCCGACAGGGCCCACTCCCTCAGCACTGACCCTCCGAGAGGGCCCACTCCCTCAGCACTGACCCTCCGACAGGGCCCACTCCCTCAGCACTGACCCTCCGACAGGGCCCACTCCCTCAGCACTGACCCTCCGACAGTGCAGCACTCCCTCAGCACTGACCCTCCGACAGTGCAGCACTCCCTCAGCACTGACCCTCCGACAGTACCCACTCCCTCAGCACTGACCCTCCAACAGTGCGGCGCTCCCTCAGCACTGACCCTCCGACAGTGATGGGGGTCCCCCGGTCACTCAGACTGACCACTATGTGCGAGCTGCTGGGTGTAGGATTGTACACAGACGGTAACGTCTCTGTCCTGTGTGCGCTGCCCAATGTGAGTTTGTGTTCCCTGAGGAAGCTGGTGTTCCCCGTGGAGTGAGAAGGGAGTGGGGGCGAGTCACTGTCACCGCGTGGGGGGGGGGGGGGGGGAGGGGGAGACTCACCTGAACGTAGAGTTTGACAAAGAAGGCACTGCCCTTGGGGAACCCTGGGAGACGTCCTCCCGCCCCACACCCACAGCCGTGTATCTCTTTACTGTAGTCACTGACTTGTGATAGCACCAGCGAGTGGTTCAGGCCACACCAAATATGCAGAGGCCTTTTCAGGTACGGCACCTTGGGTACAGGGAAGGGGAGGGAGAAAGGAGAGGTTTGTTACCAGGGTGACCGACCTGTGGCTCACCCGGAGCCCCACCCGACCCTCGGTTCACGCACCCACCCCGGGGAGGCACAGACATGGAGCTGTCAATCCAAACTGACTGAGCCCCAGGGCGAGGGGGAGGGGAAAGGGGCCACCCGCACGTCTGTCTATTCGCGTGGAAGCTGTGACTAAACCCGAATCAGGACGAGCGCAGAGGTAGCATGAACCACCCACCATCACCGCTCCTGCGCTGGAAACAGTCAATACGCTGCCAGGCACAGTGTTCCCCACCTCCCTCACTCCCAGCACACACCCTGGGGCTACGACCCCCACAGTGTTCAACCTCAGTGTTTCCCAGGGACAGGGACAGCACAGGGTTAGATACAGAGTAAAGCTCCCTCTACACTGTCCCCCCCATCAAACTCCTCCAGGGACAGGGACAGCACGGGGTTAGATACAGAGTAAAGCTCCCTCTGCACTGTCCCCCCATCAAACACTCCCAGGACAGGGACAGCACGGGGTTAGATACAGAGTAAAGCTCCCTCTGCACTGTCCCCACATCAAACACTCCCAGGACAGGGACAGCACGGGGTTAGATACAGAGTAAAGCTCCCTCTACACTGTCCCCCCCATCAAACACTCCCAGGGACAGGGACAGCACGGGGTTAGATACAGAGTAAAGCTCCCTCTACACTGTCCCACCATCAAACACTCCCAGGAAAGGGACAGCACGGGGTTGGATACAGAGTAAAGCTCCCTCTACACTGTCCCCCCCATCAAACACTCCCAGGGACAGGGACAGCACGGGGTTAGATACAGAGTAAAGCTCCCTCTACACTGTCCCACCATCAAACACTCCCAGGGACAGGGACAGAACGGGGTTAGATACAGAGTAAAGCTCCCTCTACACTGTCCCCCCCATCAAACACTCCCAGGGACAGGGACAGCACGGGGTTAGATACAGAGTAAAGCTCCCTCTACACTGTCCCCCATCAAACACTCCCAGGACAGGGACAGCACGGGGTTAGATACAGAGTAAAGCTCCCTCTACACTGTCCCCCCCATCAAACACTCCCAGGGACAGGGACAGCACGGGGTTAGATACAGAGTAAAGCTCCCTCTACACTGTCCCCCATCAAACACTCCCAGGGACAGGGACAGCTCGGGGTTAGATACAGAGTAAAGCTCCCTCTACACTGTCCCCCGATCAACACCTCCCAGGACAGGGACAGCACGGGGTTAGATACAGAGTAAAGCTCCCTCTACACTGTCCCACCATCAAACACTCCCAGGGACAGGGACAGCGTGGGGTTAGATACAGAGTAAAGCTCCCTCTACACTGTCCCCCGATCAACAACTCCCAGGGACAGGGACAGCATGGGGTTAGATACAGAGTAAAGCTCCCTCTACACTGCCCCCCATCAAACACTCCCAGGGACAGGGACAGCACGGGGTTAGATACAGAGTAAAGCTCCCTCTACACTGTCCCCCGATCAACAACTCCCAGGACAGGGACAGCACGGGGTTAGATACAGAGTAAAGCTCCCTCTACACTGTCCCCCCCATCAAACACTCCCAGGGACAGGGACAGCACGGGGTTAGATACAGAGTAAAGCTCCCTCTACACTGTCCCTCCCATCAAACACTCCCAGGAAAGGGACAGCACGGGGGTTAGATACAGAGTAAAGCTCCCTCTACACTGTCCCCCATCAAACACTCCCAGGGACAGGGACAGCACGGGGTTAGATACAGAGTAAAGCTCCCTCTACACTGTCCCCCATCAAACACTCCCAGGACAGGGACAGCACGGGGTTAGATACAGAGTAAAGCTCCCTCGACACTGTCCCCCATCAAACACTCCCAGGACAGGGACAGCACGGGGTTAGATACAGAGTAAAGCTCCCTCTACACTGTCCCCCATCAAACACTCCCAGGACAGGGACAGCACGGGGTTAGATACAGAGTAAAGCTCCCTCTACACTGTCCCCCCCATCAAACACTCCCAGGACAGGGACAGCACGGGGTTAGATACAGAGTAAAGCTCCCTCTACACTGTCCCCCCCATCAAACACTCCCAGGGACAGGGACAGCACGGGGTTAGATACAGAGTAAAGCTCCCTCTACACTGTCCCCCCCATCAAACACTCCCAGGACAGGGACAGCACGGGGTTAGATACAGAGTAAAGCTCCCTCTACACTGTCTCCCCCATCAAACACTCCCAGGGACAGGGACAGCACGGGGTTAGATACAGAGTAAAGCTCCCTCTACACTGTCCCCCCCATCAAACACTCCCAGGACAGGGACAGCACGGGGTTAGATACAGAGTAAAGCTCCCTCTACACTGTCCCCCCCATCAAACACTCCCAGGACAGGGACAGCATGGGGTTAGATACAGAGTAAAGCTCCCTCTACACTGTCCCCCCATCAAACACTCCCAGGGACAGGGACAGCGTGGGGTTAGATATAGAGTAAAGCTCCCTCTACACTGTCCCCCCATCAAACACTCCCAGGGACAGGGACAGCACGGGGTTAGATATAGAGTAAAGCTCCCTCTACACTGTCCACCATCAAACACTCCCAGGACAGGGACAGCACGGGGTTAGATACAGAGTAAAGCTCCCTCTACACTGTCCCCCCCATCAAACACTCCCAGGGACAGGGACAGCACGGGGTTAGATACAGAGTAAAGCTCCCTCTACACTGTTCCCCCCATCAAACACTCCCAGGACAGTGACAGCACGGGGTTAGATACAGAGTAAAGCTCCCTCTACACTGTCCCCCCATCAAACACTCCCAGGACAGGGACAGCACGGGGTTAGATACAGAGTAAAGCTCCCTCTACACTGTCCCCCCCATCAAACACTCCCAGGGCAGGGACAGCACGGGGTTAGATACAGAGTAAAGCTCCCTCTACACTGTCCCCCATCAAACACTCCCAGGGACAGGGACAGCACGGGGTTAGATACAGAGTAAAGCTCCCTCTACTCTATTTGGGAAGTGAGTGTCAGACAGTGCCCAGTGTCTATGTGCAGGCAGTGTGAGGCTATACCCGGTGTACTTGTGAAGGCAGGGTCAGACTGTACCTGGTGTATTTGTGAATGATGTGTCTGACTGTACCTGGTGTATGTGTGAAGTGTATTGTCAGGCTGTATGTGGTGTATATGTGAAGGGTGTGTCCGACTGTGCCCGGTGTATTTGTGAAGGGAGTGTAAGACTGTACCTGGTGTATTTGTGAAGGGAGTGTAAGACTGTACCTGGTGTATTTGTGAAGGGAGTGTAAGACTGTACCCAGTGAGTTTGGGAAGCAATGGTCAGACTGCATCCGGTGTACCTGTGAAGCAGTGTCAGACTGTACCCGGTGTGTTTGTGAAGAGAGCGACAGACTATGCCAAGTGTATTTGTGAAGGGAGTGTAAGACTGTACCTGGTATATTTGTGAAGGGAGTGTCAGACTGTACACAGTGTCTTTGTGAAGGCAGTGTCAGACTGTACCCGGTGTATGTGTGAAGGGAGTGTCACACTGTACATGGTGTACATGTGAAGTGAATGTCAGACTGTACCTGGTGTATGTGTGAAGGGAGTGTCAGACAATACCCAGTGTATTTGTGAAGGGAGTGTCAGACTGTACCCATTATGTTTGCGAAGGGGGTGCCCGGCTGTGCCCGGTGCTTGTGTGAAGGGTGTGTCAGACTGTATACGGTGTATGTGTGAAGGTAGTGTCATGCTGTACATGTTGTACTTTTGAAGGGAGTGTCAGACTGTACCCAGTGTATGTGTGAAAGGTGTGTCAGACTGTACATGGTGTATGTGTGAAGCGAGTGTCAGACTGTATACGGTGTATGTGTGAAGGGTGTGTCAGACTGTACATGGTGTACATGTGAAGGGAGTGTCAGACTGTAACCGGTGTATTTGTGAATGGAGTGTCTGACTGTACCTGTTGTATGTGTGAAGGGAGTGTCAGACTGTACCCAGTGTGTTTGGGAAGCGAGTGTCAAGACTATGCCTGGTGTATTTGTGAAGGGCGTGTCAGACTGTACCCAGTGTATTTGTGAAGGGAGTGTCAGACTGTACCCAGTGTATTTGTGAAGGGAGTGTCAGACTGTACCCAGTGTGTATGGGAAGCGAGGGGCCGACTGTGTCCAGTGTATTTGTAAAGGGAGTGTCAGACTATACCCGGCGTATTTGTGAAGCGTGTGTCAGACTGTACCCGGTGTATGTGTGAAGGGTGTGTCAGACTGTACATGGTGTACATGTGAAGCGAATGTCAGACTGTACCCGGTGTATTTGTGAAGCGTGTGTCAGACTGTACCCGGTGTATTTGTGAAGGGTGTGTCAGACTGTACCCGGTGTATGTGTGAAGGGTGTGTCAGACTGTACCCGGTGTATGTGTGAAGGGAGTGTCACACTGTACATGGTGTATGTGTGAAGGGAGTGTCAGACTGTACCTGGTGTATGTGTGAAGGGTTGTGTCCGACTGTGCCTGGTGTATTTGTGAAGGGTGTGTCAGACTGTACCCAGTGTATTTGTGAAGAGAGTGTCAGACTATACCCGGTGTCTGTGTGAAGGGCATGTCAGACAATACCCAGTGTATTTGTGAAGGGAGTGTCAGACTGTAGCCAGTTTATGTGGTAAGGGAGTATCAGACTGTACCCATTGTGTTTGTGAAGGGGGTGTCCGGCTGTGCCCGGTGAATGTGTGAAGGGTGTGTCAGACTGTACATGGTGTATGTGTGAAGGGAGTGTCACGCTGTACACGGTGTACTTTTGAAGGGAGTGTCAGACTGTACCCAGTGTATGTGTGAAGGGCGTGTCAGATTGTACATGGTGTACGTGTGAAGCGAGTGTCAGACTGTATACGGTGTACATGTGAAGTGAATGTCAGACTGTACCTGGTGTATTTGTGAAGGGGGTGTCAGACTATGCCAAGTGTATTTGTGAAGGGAGTGTCAGACTGTACCTGGTGTATTTGTGAAGGGGGTGTCGGACTGTACCTGGTGTATTTGTGAAGGGGGTGTCGGACTGTACCTGGTGTATTTGTGAAGGGAGCGTCAGACTGTACCCGATGTATTTGTCAAGAGAGTGTCAGACTGTATAAGGTGTATGTGTGAAGGAAGTGTCAGACTGTACCTGGTGTATGTGTGAAGGCGGTGTTGACTGTGTCCATTCTATTTGAAGGGGGTGTCAGGCTGTACCCGGTGTCTTTGTGAATGGAGTGTCAGACTGTACCTGGTGTATTTCGAACATAGAACATTACAGCGCAGTATAGGCCCTTCAGCCCTCGATGTTGCGCCGCCCTGTCATACCAATCTGAAGCCCATCCCACCTACACTATTCCATGTACATCCATATACTTGTCCAATGACGACTTAAATGTACTTAAAGTTGGCGAATCTACTACCGTTGCAGGCAAAGCATTCCATACCCTTACTACTCTCTGAGTAAAGAAACTACCTCTGACATCTGTCTTATACCTATCTCCCCTCACTTTAAAGTTGTGTCCCCTCGTGTTTGCCGTCCCCATGCTTGGAAAAAGGCTCTCCCTGTCCACCCTATCTAACCCTCTGATTATCTTCTATGTCGCTATTAAGTCACCTCTCAACTTTCTTCTCTCTAACAAGGACAGCCTCAAGGCCCTCAGCCTTTCCTCATAAGACCTTCCCTCCATACCAGGCAACATCCTAGTAAATCTCCTCTGCACCCTTTCCAAAGCTTCCACTCCTTATAATGCGGTGACCAGAACTGTACACAATACTCCAAGTGTGGCCGTACCAGAGCTTTATACAGCTGCAGCATAACCTCCTGGTTCCAGAACTCAATCCCTCTATTAATAAAGGCCAAAACACTGTATGCCTTATTAACAACCCTGTCAATCTGGGTGGCAACTTTCAGGGATCTGTGTACCTGGACACCGAGATCTCTCTGCTCATCTGCACTCCCAAGAATCTTACCATTAGCCCAGTACTTTGCATTCCGATTACTCCGACCAAAGTGTATCACCTCACATTTGTCCACATTAAACTCCATTTGCCACCTCTCAGCCCAGCTCTGCATCCTATCTATGTCTCTCTGCAACCTACTGCATCCTTCCTCACTATCCACAACTCCACCGACCTTAGTGTCGTCCGCAAATTTACTAACTCACCCTTCTACACCCTCATCCAGGTCATTTATAAAAATGACGAACAGCAGTGAACCCAACACTGACCCTTGCGGTACACCACTAGTAACTGGACACCAAGATGAACATGTTCCATCAACTACAACCCTCTGTCTTCTTTCAGCAAGCCAATTACTGATCCAAACTGCTATGTCTCCCACAATCCCATTCCTCCGCATTTTGTATAATAGCCTACTGTGGGGAACCTTATCGAACGCCTTGCTGAAATCCATATACACCACATCAACCAGTTTACTCTCATTGGTGAAGTGAGTGTCGGACTGTACCCAGTGTATTTGTGAATGGAGTGTCTGACTGTACCTGGTGTATGTGTGAAGGGCGTCTCAGACTGTACCTGGTGTATTTGTGAAGGGAGTGTCCGGCTGTGCCTGGTGTATTTGCGAAGGGGGTATCAGACCGTACCCAGTGTCTGGGAAGTGAGTGTCCGACTGTACCCAGTGTTTGCGTAGTGAGTATCAGACCGTACCCAGTGTCTTTGTGAAGCCAGTGTCAGACTATACCCGGTGTACTTGTGAAGGCAGTGTCAGACTGCACCTAGTGTATTTGTGAAGGGCGGGTCAGATTGTAGCCAGTGTGCTTGGGAAGTGAGTGTCAGACTGTACCCGGTGTATTTGTGAAAGGTGTGTCAGACTGTACCCGGTGTATGTGTGAAGGGTGTATCAGACTGTATATGGTGTATGTGTGAAAGTGTATTTGTGAAGGGGGTGTCAGACTGTGCCAAGTGTATTTGTTGAGGGAGTGTCAGACTGTGCCCGGTGTATTTGTGAAGGGTGTGTCAGACTGTACACAGTGTATGTGTGAAGGGTGTGTCAGACTGTACAAGGTGTACTTGTGAAGGGAGTGTCAGACTGTACCCGGTATGTGTGTGAAGGGAGTGTCAGACTGTGGCCGGTGTACTTGTGAAGGGCGTGTCAGACTGTGCCCAGTGTATGTATGAAGGGTGTGTCAGACTGTATGAGGTGTATATGTGAAGGGTGTGTCAGGCTATACCCAGTGTTTGTTTGAAGGGAGTGTCAGACTGTACCCGGTGTATTTATGTAGGGGGTGTCAGATTGTACCCAGTATTTGGGAAGGTTGTATGTGTGAACAATGTGTCAGACTGTACATGGTGTATATGTGAAGAGAGGGTCAGACTGTACCCAGTGTATTTGTGAAGGCAGTGGCTGGCTGTGCCCGGTGTATCTGTGAAGGGCGTGTCAGACAGTACCGGGTGTATGTGTGAAGGGTTTGTCAGAATGTATATGGTATATGTTTGAAGGGTGTGTCAGACTGTACATGGCATTTGTGTGAAGGGAGTGTCCGACTGTGCCCGGCGTATATGTGAGGGGGTGTCAGACTGTACCTGGTGTATGGGTGAAGAAAGTGTCAGGCTGTACCTGCTGTATTTGTGAAGGGGGTGTCGGACTATGCCAAGTGTGTTTGTAAAGCGATCGTCAGACTGTACCCAGTGTATTTGTGAAGGGAGTGTCCGACTGTAACTGGTATATTTGTGAAGGGGTTATCGACTGTACCCAGTGTGTTTGGGAAGCGAGTATCAGACTGTGCCCGGTGTATTTGTGAAGGGAGTGTCAGACTGTAACCGGTGTATTTGTGAAGGGTGTGTCAGACTGTACCCGGTATATGTGTGAAGGGTGTGTTAGACTGTACATTGCGTATGTGTGAAGGGAGTGTCTGACTGTGCCCGGTGTATATGTGAAGGGGTGTCAGACTGCACCCGGTGGATTTGTGAAGGGACTGTCCGACTGTACCTGCTGTATTTGTGAAAGGGGTGTCGACTGTACCCAGTGTGTTTGGGAAGTGAGTGTCAGACTGTGCCCGGTATATTTGTGAAGGGAGTGTCAGACTGTAACCGCTGTATTTGTGAAGGGAGTGTCGACTGTGCACAGTGTATTTGTGAAGGGAGTGTCAGACTGTACCCGGTGTATTTGTGAAGGGTGTGTCCGACTGTGCCAAGTGTGTTTGTGATGGGAGCGTCAGATTGTACCCGGTATATTTGTGAAGGGAGTGTTCAACTGTGCCCGGTGTATTTTGAAGGGAGTGTCAGACTGTACCTGGTGTATTTGTGAAGGGAGTGTCAGACGGTACCCGGTGTAGTTGTGAAGGAGGTGTCAGACTGTACTCAGTCTTTGGGAAGTGAGTGTCAGACTGTATCCGGTGTATTTGTGAAGGGAGTGTCAGACTGTACCCGGTGTATTTGTGAAGGGAGCGTCAGACTGTACCTGATGTATTTGTGAGGGGAGTGCCAGACTGTACCCGGTGTATTTGTGAAGGGAGTGTTCGACTGTGCCAGGTGTATTTGTGAAGGGGGTGTCAGACTGTACCCGGTGTATTTGTGAAGGGAGTGCCAGACTGTACCCGGTGTATTTGTGAAGGGAGTGCCAGACTGTACCCAGTGTATTGGTGAAGGGAGTGTTCGACTGTGCCTGGTGTGTTTGTGAGGGGAGTGCCAGACTGTACCCGGTGTATTTGTGAAGGGTGTGCCAGACTGTAACCGGTGTATTTGTGAAAGGAGTGTCAGACTGTACCCAGTGTATTTGTGAAGGGAGTGTCAGACTGTACCTGGTGTATTTGTGAAGGGAGCGTCAGACTGTACCCAGTGTATTGGTGAAGGGAGTGTTCGACTGTGCCCGGTGTGTTTGTGAGGGGAGTGCCAGACTGTACCCGGTGTATTTGTGAAGGGAGTGTCAGACTGTACCCGGTGTATTTGTGAAGGGAGTGTCAGACTGTACCCGGCGTATTTGTGAAGGGAGTGTCAGACTGTACCCGGTGTATTTGTGAAGGGAGTGTCAGACTGTACCCGGTGTATTTGTGAAGGGAGTGTCAGACTGTACCCAGTGTATTGGTGAAGGGAGTGTTCGACTGTGCCTGGTGTGTTTGTGAGGGGAGTGCCAGACTGTACCCGGTGTATTTGTGAAGGGTGTGCCAGACTGTAACCGGTGTATTTGTGAAAGGAGTGTCAGACTGTACCCAGTGTATTTGTGAAGGGAGTGTCAGACTGTACCTGGTGTATTTGTGAAGGGAGCGTCAGACTGTACCCAGTGTATTGGTGAAGGGAGTGTTCGACTGTGCCCGGTGTGTTTGTGAGGGGAGTGCCAGACTGTACCCGGTGTATTTGTGAAGGGAGTGTCAGACTGTACCCGGTGTATTTGTGAAGGGAGTGTCAGACTGTACCCGGCGTATTTGTGAAGGGAGTGTTCGACTGTGCCCGGTGTGTTTGTGAGGGGAGTGCCAGACTGTACCCAGTGTATTGGTGAAGGGAGTGTTCGACTGTGCCCGGTGTGTTTGTGAGGGGAGTGCCAGACTGTACCCGGTGTATTTGTGAAGGGAGTGTCAGATTGTACCCGGTGTATTTGTGAAGGGAGTGCCAGACTGTAACCGGTGTATTTGTGAAAGGGGTGTCAGACTGTACCTGGTGTATTTGTGAAGGGAGTGTCAGACGGAATCCGGTGTTTGGGAAGTGAGTGTCGGACTGTACCCGGTGAATGTGTGAAGGGAGTGTCAGACTGTGCCCGATGTATTTGTGAGGGGAGTGTCAGACTGTACCCAATGTATTTGTGAGGGGAGTGTCAGACTGCACCCGATGTATTTGTGAGGGGAGTGTCAGACTGTACCCAATGTATTTGTGAAGGGAGTGTCAGACTGTACCCGGTGTATTTGTGAAGGGAGTGCCAGACTGTACCCAGTGTATTGGTGAAGGGAGTGTTCGACTGTGCCCGGTGTGTTTGTGAAGGGAGTGTCAGACTGTACCCGGTGTATTTGTGAAGGGAGTGTCAGACTGTACCTGGTGTATTTGTGAAGGGAGCGTCAGACTGTACCCAGTGTATTGGTGAAGGGAGTGTTCGACTGTGCCCGGTGTGTTTGTGAGGGGAGTGCCAGACTGTACCCGGTGTATTTGTGAAGGGAGTGTCAGACTGTACCCGGTGTATTTGTGAAGGGAGTGTCAGACTGTACCCGGTGTATTTGTGAAGGGAGTGTTCGACTGTGCCCGGTGTGTTTGTGAGGGGAGTGCCAGACTGTACCCAGTGTATTGGTGAAGGGAGTGTTCGACTGTGCCCGGTGTGTTTGTGAGGGGAGTGCCAGACTGTACCCGGTGTATTTGTGAAGGGAGTGCCAGACTGTACCCAGTGTATTGGTGAAGGGAGTGTTCGACTGTGCCAGGTGTATTTGTGAAGGGGGTGTCAGACTGTA
Organism: Chiloscyllium plagiosum; assembly: GCF_037043375.1. Lineage (NCBI taxonomy): Eukaryota > Metazoa > Chordata > Chondrichthyes > Orectolobiformes > Hemiscylliidae > Chiloscyllium > Chiloscyllium plagiosum. The sequence goes on from NW_028270182.1 coordinate 2,320,870, forward strand.
CCCGGTGTATTTGTGAAGGGAGTGCCAGACTGTACCCAGTGTATTGGTGAAGGGAGTGTCAGATTGTACCCGGTGTATTTGTGAAGGGAGTGCCAGACTGTACCCAGTGTATTGGTGAAGGGAGTGTTCGACTGTGCCCGGTGTGTTTGTGAGGGGAGTGCCAGACTGTACCCGGTGTATTTGTGAAGGGAGTGTCAGATTGTACCCGGTGTATTTGTGAAGGGAGTGCCAGACTGTAACCGGTGTATTTGTGAAAGGGGTGTCAGACTGTACCTGGTGTATTTGTGAAGGGAGTGTCAGACGGAATCCGGTGTTTGGGAAGTGAGTGTCGGACTGTACCCGGTGAATGTGTGAAGGGAGTGTCAGACTGTGCCCGATGTATTTGTGAGGGGAGTGTCAGACTGTACCCAATGTATTTGTGAGGGGAGTGTCAGACTGCACCCGATGTATTTGTGAGGGGGTGTCAGACTGTACCCGGTGTATTTGTGAAGGGAGTGCCAGACTGTACCCAGTGTATTGGTGAAGGGAGTGTTCGACTGTGCCTGGTGTGTTTGTGAAGGGAGTGCCAGACTGTACCCGGTGTATTTGTGAAGGGAGTGTCAGATTGTACCCGGTGTATTTGTGAAGGGAGTGTCAGACTGTGCCCAGTGTATTTGTGAAGGGAGCGTCAGACTGTACCCAGTGTGTTTGGGAAGTGAGTGTCAGACTGTGCCTGGTATATTTGTGAAGGGAGTGTCAGACTGTAACCGCTGTATTTGTGAAGGGAGTGTCGACTGTGCACAGTGTATTTGTGAAGGGAGTGTCAGACTGTACCCGGTGTATTTGTGAAGGGTGTGTCCGACTGTGCCAAGTGTGTTTGTGATGGGAGCGTCAGATTGTACCCGGTATATTTGTGAAGGGAGTGTTCAACTGTGCCCGGTGTATTTTGAAGGGAGTGTCAGACTGTACCTGGTGTATTTGTGAAGGGAGTGTCAGACGGTACCCGGTGTAGTTGTGAAGGAGGTGTCAGACTGTACTCAGTCTTTGGGAAGTGAGTGTCAGACTGTATCCGGTGTATTTGTGAAGGGAGTGTCAGACTGTACCCGGTGTATTTGTGAAGGGAGTGTTCGACTGTGCCAGGTGTATTTGTGAAGGGGGTGTCAGACTGTACCCAGTGTATTTGTGAAGGGAGTGCCAGACTGTACCCGGTGTATTTGTGAAGGGAGTGCCAGACTGTACCCGGTGTATTTGTGAAGGGAGTGTCAGACTGTACCCAGTGTATTGGTGAAGGGAGTGTTCGACTGTGCCTGGTGTGTTTGTGAGGGGAGTGCCAGACTGTACCCGGTGTATTTGTGAAGGGAGTGTCAGACTGTACCCGGTGTATTTGTGAAGGGTGTGCCAGACTGTAACCGGTGTATTTGTGAAAGGAGTGTCAGACTGTACCCGGTGTATTTGTGAAGGGAGTGTCAGACTGTACCTGGTGTATTTGTGAAGGGAGCGTCAGACTGTACCCAGTGTATTGGTGAAGGGAGTGTTCGACTGTGCCCGGTGTGTTTGTGAGGGGAGTGCCAGACTGTACCCGGTGTATTTGTGAAGGGAGTGTCAGACTGTACCCGGTGTATTTGTGAAGGGAGTGTCAGTCTGTACCCGGTGTATTTGTGAAGGGAGTGTTCGACTGTGCCAGGTGTATTTGTGAAGGGGGTGTCAGACTGTACCCGGTGTATTTGTGAAGGGAGTGCCAGACTGTACCCAGTGTATTGGTGAAGGGAGTGTTCGACTGTACCCGGTGTGTTTGTGAGGGGAGTGCCAGACTGTACCCGGTGTATTTGTGAAGGGAGTGTCAGATTGTACCCGGTGTATTTGTGAAGGGAGTGTCAGACGGTATCCGGTGTTTGGGAAGTGAGTGTCGGACTGTACCCGGTGAATGTGTGAAGGGAGTGTCAGACTGTGCCCGATGTATTTGTGAGGGGAGTGTCAGACTGTACCCAATGTATTTGTGAGGGGAGTGTCAGACTGCACCCGATATATTTGTGAGGGGGTGTCAGACTGTACCCCGTGTATTTGTGAAAGGGGTGTCAGACTGTACCTGGTGTATTTGTGAAGGGAGTGTCAGACGGTATCCGGTGTTTGGGAAGTGAGTGTCGGACTGTACCCGGTGAATGTGTGAAGGGAGTGTCAGACTGTGCCCGATGTATTTGTGAGGGGAGTGTCAGACTGTACCCAATGTATTTGTGAGGGGAGTGTCAGACTGTACCCAATGTATTTGTGAGGGGGTGTCAGACTGTACCCGGTGTATTTGTGAAGGGAGTGCCAGACTGTACCCAGTGTATTGGTGAAGGGAGTGTTCGACTGTGCCCGGTGTGTTTGTGAAGGGAGTGTCAGACTGTACCCGGTGTATTTGTGAGGGGAGTGCCAGACTGTACCCGGTGTATTTGTGAAGGGAGTGTCAGATTGTACCCGGTGTATTTGTGAAGGGAGTGCCAGACTGTACCCGGTGTATTTGTGAAGGGAGTGTCAGACTGTACCCGGTGTATTTGTGAAGGGAGCGTCAGACTGTACCTGATGTATTTGTGAGGGGAGTGCCAGACTGTACCCGGTGTATTTGTGAAGGGAGTGTCAGACTGTACCCGATGTATTTGAGAATGGAGTGTCAGACTGTACCGGTGTATTTGTGAAGGGAGTGTCAGACTGTACCTGGTGTATTTGTGAAGGGAGTGTCAGACTGTACCCGGTGTATTTGTGAAGGGAGTGTCAGACTGTGCCCAGTGTATTTGTGAAGGGGGTGTCAGACTGTGCCCAGCGTGTTTGTGAGGGGAGTGTCAGGGTTTACCCAGTGTATTTGTGAAGGCTGTGTCTGACTGTACCCGGTGTATTTGTGAAGTGAGTGTCAGACTGTACCCAGTGTATTTGTGAAGGGAGTGTCAGACTGTACACTGTGAGTTTGGGAAGCGAGTGTCAGACCGTGCCCAGTGTATTTGCGAAGGGAGTGTCAGACTGTATCCGGTGAATGTGTGAAGGGAGTGTCACACTGTACCTGCTGTATTTGTGAAGGGGGTGTCAGACTATACCAAGTGTGTTTGTAAAGGGAGCGTCAGACTGTACCCGGTGTATTTGTGAAGGGAGTGTCTGACGGTACCTGGTGTATTTGTGAAGGGGGTGTCGACTGTACCCAGTGTGTTTGGGAAGCAAGTGTCAGACTGTGCCCGGTGTATTTGTGAAGGGAGTGTCAGACTGTAACCGGTGTATTTGTGAAGGGAGTGTCAGACTGTACCCGGTATATTTGTGAAGGGAGTGTCCGAATGTGTGGGGTGTATTTGTGAAGGGAGTGTCAGACTGTACCCGGTGTATTTATGTCAGGGGTGTCAGGCTGTACCCAGTATTTGGGAAGGGTGTATGTGTGAACGGTGTGTCAGACTGTACATGGTGTATATGTGAAGAGCGTGTCAGGCTGTACACAGTGTATTTGTGAAGGGAGTGTCTGACTGTACCTGGTGTCTTTGTGAAGGGCGTGTCAGACTGTACACTGTGTGTTTGGGAAGCGAGTGTTAGACCATGCCCAGTGTATTTGCGAAGGGTGTGTCAGACTATACCCGGTGTATGTGTGAAGTGAGTGTCCGACTGTGCCCGGTGTATATGTGAAGGGGTGTCAGACTGTACCCGGTGTATGTGTGAAGGGGGTGTCAGACTATGCCAAGTGTATTTGTAAAGGGAGCGTCAGACTGTGCCCGGTGTATTTGTGAAGGGACTGTCAGACTGTACCCGGTGTATTTGTGAAGGGTGTGTCAGACTGTACCAGTGTATTTGTGAAGGGAGCATCAGGCTGTACCCGGTGTATTTTTGAAGGGAGTATTCGACTGTGCCCGGTGTATTTTGTAGGGAGTGTCAGACTGTACCTGGTGTATTTGTGAAGGGAGTGTCAGACTGTACCTGGTGGATGTGTGAAGGAGGTGTCAGACTGTACCCAGTATTTGGGAAGTGAGCGTCAGACTGTACCCGGTATATGTGTGAAGGCAGTGTCAGGCTGTACAGTGTGTACGTGTGAATGGAGTGTCAGACTGTGTTCGGTGTATATGTGTAGTGAGTGTCAGACTGTACCCGGTGTACGTGTGAAGGGTGTGTCAGGCTGTACCAGGGTGGGTTCTCCTCTGTCGATCTTGTCTCCAGTTCCCAGTTGTCCGTATCTGTTGTTCCCTTGCATGAAAATCCGCCCGAATTCATCCACCAATCCGAGATGGTTGTATCCCAGAGAGCAGCTGGTGACCTGCAATGACATTCCTGACAGCAGTGATCAGTGGAGATGCATCGGAGAGATATTGTGGCAGTGTCCTATCTCTGGCCAAACTCTTTGTAACCCCTCCATGTGCCCGGGGGAAGGTCAGAGGAACAGTACTGGGTGGTGACCCTGAGTCCCCTCTGTCCTGGCCTCTGATCAGACAGCACGGCCTTTATCATTGGTCTGAGATCCCCCATGTTACCGTGTGGTCAAACGGTTGCACAATCCAATCCACTCGGGATACACCGGGCATAGTCCTCTCTCAGGACCCTCTCAGGGGGACATCAACACTCAAACCAAGGGCCAGCCTAGACCAACAGGGCAATGGACAAACCAGGACATTCACCAAGCTGAGTGTGAACCACAGACAACCCTGAGGCCAGTGGCAGAGCACTGGGTCCCAGGGAAAAAGCCAATTCCAGGCACACACACATCAGCTGTCCCGGGAGACAGGGAGGTCGGAGATCAAAGGAGGTGGGTTTGACGTGGGGGAGAGATGTGTACTGAGGGATGGGGCATTGTCAGACGTAGGGAGGTGTGGGAGATGAGGGGGGGGAGGATGGGAGACGGGGGGAGTGTGGGAGACGGGGGGAGTGTGGGAGACGGGGGGAGTGTGGGACACGGTGGGAGAGTGTGGGAGACGGGGTAGAGTGTGGGAGACAGGGGGAGTGTGGGAGACGGGGTAGAGTGTGGGAGACAGGGGGAGTGTGGGAGATGGGGAAGAGTGTGGGAGACGGGGGGCAGTGGGAGACGGGGGAGAGTGTGGGAGACTGGGGGGGAGTGTGGGAGACTGGGGGACTGTGGGAGACGGGGTAGAGTGTGGGAGACGGGGTAGAGTGTGGGAGACAGGGGGAGTGTGGGAGACGGGGTAGAGTGTGGGAGTCGGGGTAGAGTGTGGGAGACGGGGGGAGTGTGGGAGACGGGGTAGAGTGTGGGAGACAGGGTAGAGTGTGGGAGACAGGGGGAGTGTGGGAGACGGGAGAGTGTGTGGGAGACGGGGGGACAGTGTGAGACGGGGGAGAGTGTGGGAGGCGGGGGGAGAGTATGGGCGACGGGGGAGAATGTGGGAGATGGGGTAGAGTGTGGGAGACGGGGGGAGTGTGGGAGACGGGGTAGAGTGTGGGAGACGGGGGGAGTGTGGGAGACGGGGGGAGTGTGGGAGACGGGGGGAGTGTGGGAGACGGGGGGAGTGTGGGAGACGGGGGAGAGTGTGGGAGATGGGGGAGTGTGAGAGACGGCGGGGGGAGAGTGTGCGAGACGGGGGGAGAGTGTGGGAGACGGGGGAGTGTGGGAGACGGTGGGAGAGTGTGGGAGACGGGGGAGAGTGTGGGAGACGGGGGGAGTGTGGGAGACGGGGGGAGTGTGGGAGACGGGGGGGAGTGTGGGAGACGGGGGGAGTGTGCGAGACGGGGACGGAGTGTGGGAGGCGGGGGGAGTGTGGGAGACGGGGGGAGTGTGAGACGGGGGGAGTGTGGGAGACGGGGGGGGGAGTGTGGGAGACGGGGGGGGGAGTGTGGGAGACGGGGGGAGTGTGGGAGACGGGGGGAGTGTAGGACACGGGGGGAGTGTGGGACACGGGGGGAGTGTGGGACACGGGGGGAGTGTGGGACACGGGGGAGAGTGTGAGAGACAGGGGAGAGTGTGGGAGACGGGGGAGTGTGGGAGACGGGGGGAGTGCGGGAGACGGGGGTAGAGTGTGGGACACGGGGGTAGAGTGTGGGACACGGGGGTAGAGTGTGGGACACGGGGGGAGTGTGGGACACGGGGGAGAGTGTGGGACACGGGGGAGAGTGTGGGAGACGGGGAGGAGTGTGCAAGACGGGAGAGTGTGGGAGACGGGGGGGGAGAGTGTGGGAGACGGGGGGAGTGTGGGAGACAGGGGGAGTGTGGGAGACGGGGGGGGAGAGTGTGGGAGACGGGGGAGTGTGGGAGACGGGGGGAGTGTGGGAGACGGGGGGAGTGTGGGAGACGGGGTAGAGTGTGGGAGACGGGGTAGAGTGTGGGAGACAGGGGGAGTGTGGGAGACGGGGGGAGTGTGGGAGACAGGGGGAATGTGGGAGACGGGAGAGTGTGTGGGAGACGGGGGGACAGTGTGAGACGGGGGAGAGTGTGGGAGGCGGGGGGAGAGTATGGGCGACGGGGGAGAGTGTGGGAGATGGGGTAGAGTGTGGGAGACGGGGGGAGTGTGGGAGACGAGGTAGAGTGTGGGAGACGGGGGGAGTGTGGGAGACGGGGGGAGTGTGGGAGACGGGGGGAGTGTGGGAGACGGGGGAGAGTGTGGGAGATGGGGGAGTGTGAGAGACGGCGGGGGGAGAGTGTGCGAGACGGGGGGAGAGTGTGGGAGACGGGGGAGTGTGGGAGACGGTGGGAGAGTGTGGGAGACGGTGGGAGAGTGTGGGAGGCGGGGGGAGTGTGGGAGACGGGGGGGAGTGTGGGAGACGGGGGGGAGTGTGGGAGACGGGGGGGAGTGTGGGAGACGGGGGGAGTGTGGGAGACGGGGGGAGTGTGGGAGACGGGGGGAGTGTGCGAGACGGGGACGGAGTGTGGGAGGCGGGGGGGGGGAGTGTGGGAGACGGGGGGGGGAGTGTGGGAGACGGGGGGAGTGTGGGAGACGGGGGGAGTGTAGGACACGGGGGGAGTGTAGGACACGGGGGGAGTGTAGGACACGGGGGAGAGTGTGGGACACGGGGGAGAGTGTGAGAGACGGGGGAGTGTGGGAGACCGGGGGAGTGCGGGAGACGGGGGTAGAGTGTGGGACACGGGGGTAGAGTGTGGGACACGGGGGTAGAGTGTGGGACACGGGAGGAGTGTGCAAGACGGGAGAGAGTGTGGGAGACGGGGTGGAGTGTGGGAGACGGGGGGAGTGTGGGAGACGGGGGGGGAGAGTGTGGGAGACGGGGGGAGTGTGGGAGACGGGGGGAGTGTGGGAGACGGGGGGGGAGAGTGTGGGAGACGGGGGGAGTGTGGGAGACGGGGGGAGTGTGGGAGACGGGGGGGGAGAGTGTGGGAGACGGGGGGAGAGTGTGGGAGACGGGGTGGAGTGTGGGAGACTGGGGAGAGTGTGGGAGACAGGGGAGAGTGTGGGAGACGGGGGGAGTGTGGGAGACGGGGGGGGAGTGTGGGAGACGGGGTGGAGTGTGGGAGACTGGGGAGAGTGTGGGAGACGGGGAGAGTGTGGGAGACGGGGTGGAGTGTGGGAGACTGGGGAGAGTGTGGGAGACGGGGAGAGTGTGGGAGACGGGGGGAATGTGGGAGACGGGTGGGGAGTGTGGGAGACGGGGAAGTGTGGGAGACGGGGGGAATGTGGGAGACGGGGGGAGTGTGGGAGACGGGGGGAGTGTGGGAGACGGGGGGAGAGTGTGGGAGACGGGGGGAGAGTGTGGGAGACGGGGGTGAAGTGTGGGAGACGGGGGGGAGTGTGGGAGACGGGGGGAGTGTGGGAGACGGGGGGGAGTTGGGAGACGGGGGAGTGTGGGAGACGGGGGGAGTGTGGGAGACGGGGGGAGTGTGGGAGACGGGGGGGAGTGTGGGAGACGGGGGGAGAGTGGGAGACAGGGGGGGAGTGTGGGAGATGGGGGGGAGTGTGGGAGACGGAGGAGAGTGTGGGAGACGGGGAGAGTGTCGGACACGGAGGGGAGTGTGGGAGACGGGGGGAGTGTGGGAGATGGGGGAGAGTGTGGGAGACGGGGGGAGTGTGGGAGACGGGGGGAGAGTGTGGGAGACGGGGGGAGAGTGTGGGAGACGGGGGGAGAGTGTGGGAGATGGGGGAGAGTGTGGGAGATGGGGGAGAGTGTGGGACACGGGGGAGAGTGTCGGACACGGGGGGAGAGTGTGGGAGACGGGGGGAGAGTGTGGGAGACGGGGGTGAGTGTGGGACACGGGGAGTGTGGGAGAAGGGGGGGAGTGTGGGAGACGGGGGAGAGTGTCGGACACGGGGGAGAGTGTGGGAGACGGGGGGAGTGTGCGAGACGGGGGAGAGTGTGGGAGACGGGGGAGAGTGTGGGAGACGGGGGAGAGTGTGGGAGACGGGGGGAGTGTGGGAGACGGGGGGAGTGTGGGAGACGGGGGGAGTGTGGGAGACGGGGGTAGTGTGGGAGACGGGGGGAGTGTGGGAGACGGGGAGGGAGTGTGGGAGACGGGGGGAGTGTGGGAGACGGGGAGGGAGTGCGGGAGGCGGGGGGAGTGTGGGAGACGGGGGAGAGTGTGGGAGACGCGGGGGAGTGTGGGAGACGGGGGGAGTGTGGGAGACGGGGGGAGTGTGCGAGACGGGGACGGAGTGTGGGAGGCGGGGGAGTGTGAGTGACGGGGGGAGAGCGTGGGAGACGGGGGAGAGTGTGGGAGACGGTGGGAGAGTGTGGGAGGCGGGGGGAGTGTGGGAGACGGGGGGGAGTGTGGGAGACGGGGGGGAGTGTGGGAGACGGGGGGGAGTGTGGGAGACGGGGGGAGTGTGGGAGACGGGGGGAGTGTGCGAGACGGGGACGGAGTGTGGGAGGCGGGGGGGGGGGAGTGTGGGAGACGGGGGGGGGAGTGTGGGAGACGGGGGGAGTGTGGGAGACGGGGGGAGTGTAGGACACGGGGGGAGTGTAGGACACGGGGGGAGTGTAGGACACGGGGGGAGTGTGGGACACGGGGGGGAGTGTGGGACACGGGGAGAGTGTGGGAGACGGGGAGAGTGTGGGAGACGGGGGAGAGTGTGAGAGACAGGGGAGAGTGTGGGAGACGGGGGGAGTGTGGGAGACGGGAGAGAGTGTGGGAGACGGGGGGAGTGTGGGAGACGGGGGGAGTGTGGGAGACGGGGGAGAGTGTGGGAGACTGGGGGGGAGTGTGGGAGACGGGGGGGAGTGTGGGAGACGGGGAGAGTGTGGGAGACGGGGGAGATTGTGGGAGACGGGGAGATTGTGGGAGACGGGGATGGTGTGGGAGACGGGGAGAGTGTGAGAGACGGGGGGAGTGTGGGAGACGGGGGAGAGTGTGGGACACGGGGGAGAGTGTGAGAGACGGGGGAGAGTGTGAGAGACGGGGGAGAGTGTGGGAGACGGGGGAGAGTGTGGGACACGGGGGGAGTGTGGGAGACGGTGGGCGAGTGTGTGAGACGGGGAAGAGTGTGGGACACGGGGGAGAGTGTGGGACACGGGGGAGAGTGTGGGAGACGGGGGGAGTGTGGGAGACGGGGAGAGTGTGGGAGACGGGGAGAGTGTGGGAGACGGGGGAGATTGTGGGAGACGGGGAGATTGTGGGAGACGGGGAGAGTGTGGGAGACGGGGAGAGTGTGTGAGACGGGGCCGAGTGTGACAGTCGGGGGGGAGTGTGGGAGACTGGGGGGAGTGTGGGAGATGGGGGGAGTGTGGGAGACGGGGGGGGAGAGTGTGGGAGACGGGGGGGAGTGTGGGAGACGGGGGGGAGTGTGGGAGACGGGGGGGGAGTGTGGGAGATGGGGGGAGAGTGTGGGAGACGGGGGAGAGTGTGGGAGACGGGGGAGAGTGTGGGAGACGGGGGAGAGTGTGGGAGACGGGGGGAGAGTGTGGGAGACGGGGGAGAGTGTGGGAGACGGGGTGAGTGTGGGAGACGGGGTGAGTGTGGGAGACGGGGTGGAGTGTGGGAGATGGGGGGAGCGTGGGAGACGGGGGGGAGTGTGGGAGATGGGGGGAGTGTGGGAGACGGGGGGGGAGTGTGGGAGACGGGGGGAGTGTGCGAGACGGTGGGGGAGTGTGAGAGACGGGGAGAGTGTGGGAGACGGGGAGAGTGTCGGAGACGGGGGTGAGTGTGGGAGACGGGGGGAGTGTGCGAGACGGTGGGGGAGTGTGAGAGACGGGGAGAGTGTGGGAGACGGGGAGAGTGTCGGAGACGGGGGTGAGTGTGGGAGACGGGGTGAGTGTGGGAGATGGGGGGGAGTGTGTGGGAGACGGGGAGAGTGTGCGAGACGGGAGGAGTGTGGGAGACGGGGAGAGTGTGAGAGACGAGTGGAGAGTGTGGGACACGGGGCAGAGTGTGGGAGACGGGGAGATTGTGGGAGACGGGGGAGAGTGTGGGAGACGGGGGAGAGTGTGGGAGACGGGGGAGAGTGTGGGAGACGGGGGAGAGTGTGGGAGACGGGGGAGATTGTGGGAGATGGGGAGAGTGTGGGAGACGGGGGGGACTGTGGGAGACGGTGGGAGAGTGTAGGAGGCGGGGGAGAGTGTGGTAGACGGGGGGAATGTGGGAGACGGGGAGAGTGTGGGAGACGGAGGGGGAGTTGGGAGACGGGGGGAGTGTGGGAGACGGGGGAGGGAGTGTGGGAGACGGGGGAGAGTGTGGGAGACGGGGGGAGTGTGGGACATGGGGGAGAGTGTCCGACATGGGGGAGAGTGTGGGAGACGGGGGGAGAGTGTGGGAGACGGGGGGAGTGTGGGAGACGAGGAGTGTGGGAGATGGGGGGGAGAGTGGGACACGGGGAGTGTGGGAGACGGGGGGGGGGTAGTGTGGGAGACGGGGGAGTGTGGGAGACGGGGGGAGTGTGCGAGACGGGGGGGGAGTGTGGGAGACGGGGGTGAAGTGTGGGAGACGGGGGGGAGTGTGGGAGACGGGGGAGTGTGTGGGACACGGGGGGAGTGCGGGAGACGGGGGGAGAGTGTGGGACACGGGGGGAGTGTGGGAGACGGGGGGGAGTGTAGGAGACAGAGGGGAGTGTGGGAGACGGGGGGAGTGCGGGAGACGGGGGGAGAGTGTGGGACACGGGGGGAGTGTGGGAGACGAGGGAGGGAGTGTGGGAGACGGGGGGAGTGTGGGAGACGGGGGGAGTGTGGGAGACGGGGGGGAGTGTGGGAGACGGGGGGAGAGTGGGAGACGGGGGGGGAGAGTGGGAGACGGGGGGGGAGTGTGGGAGATGGGGGGGAGTGTGGGAGACGGGGGAGAGTGTGGGAGACGGGGAGAGTGTCGGACACGGAGGGGAGTGTGGGAGACGGGGGGAGTGTGGGAGACGGGGGGAGAGTGTGGGAGACGGGGGGAGAGTGTGGGAGACGGGGAGATTGTGGGAGACAGGGGGAATGTGGGAGACGGGAGAGTGTGTGGGAGACGGGGGGACAGTGTGAGACGGGGGAGAGTGTGGGAGGCGGGGGGAGAGTATGGGCGACGGGGGAGAGTGTGGGAGATGGGGTAGAGTGTGGGAGACGGGGGGAGTGTGGGAGACGGGGTAGAGTGTGGGAGACGGGGGGAGTGTGGGAGACGGGGGGAGTGTGGGAGACGGGGGGAGTGTGGGAGACGGGGGGAGTGTGGGAGACGGGGAGAGTGTGGGAGATGGGGGAGTGTGAGAGACGGCGGGGGGAGAGTGTGCGAGACGGGGGGAGAGTGTGGGAGACGGGGGAGTGTGGGAGACGGTGGGAGAGTGTGGGAGACGGTGGGAGAGTGTGGGAGGCGGGGGGAGTGTGGGAGACGGGGGGAGTGTGGGAGACGGGGGGGAGTGTGGGAGACGGGGGGGAGTGTGGGAGACGGGGGGGAGTGTGGGAGACGGGGGGAGTGTGGGAGACGGGGGGAGTGTGCGAGACGGGGACGGAGTGTGGGAGGCGGGGGGAGTGTGGGAGACGGGGGGAGTGTGAGACGGGGGGAGTGTGGGAGACGGGGGGGGGGAGTGTGGGAGACGGGGGGGGGAGTGTGGGAGACGGGGGGAGTGTGGGAGACGGGGGGAGTGTAGGACACGGGGGGAGTGTAGGACACGGGGGGAGTGTAGGACACGGGGGGAGTGTGGGACACGGGGGAGAGTGTGGGACACGGGGGAGAGTGTGAGAGACGGGGGAGAGTGTGGGAGACGGGGGAGTGTGGGAGACCGGGGGAGTGCGGGAGACGGGGGTAGAGTGTGGGACACGGGGGTAGAGTGTGGGACACGGGGGTAGAGTGTGGGACACGGGAGGAGTGTGGGACACGGGGGAGAGTGTGGGACACGGGGGAGAGTGTGGGAGACGGGGAGGAGTGTGGGAGACGGGGTGGAGTGTGGGAGACGGGGGGGGAAGAGTGTGGGAGACGGGGGGAGTGTGGGAGACGGGGGGAGTGTGGGAGACGGGGGGGGAGAGTGTGGGAGACGGGGGGAGAGTGTGGGAGACGGGGTGGAGTGTGGGAGACTGGGGAGAGTGTGGGAGACGGGGAAGTGTGGGAGACGGGGGGAATGTGGGAGACGGGTGGGGAGTGTGGGAGACGGGGAAGTGTGGGAGACGGGGGGAATGTGGGAGACGGGGGGAGTGTGGGAGACGTGGGGAGTGTGGGAGACGGGGGGAGAGTGTGGGAGACGGGGGGAGAGTGTGGGAGACGGGGGTGAAGTGTGGGAGACGGGGGGGAGTGTGGGAGACGGGGGGAGTGTGGGAGACGGGGGGGAGTTGGGAGACGGGGGAGTGTGGGAGACGGGGGGAGTGTGGGAGACGGGGGGAGTGTGGGAGACGGGGGGGAGTGTGGGAGACGGGGGGAGAGTGGGAGACAGGGGGGGAGTGTGGGAGATGGGGGGGAGTGTGGGAGACGGAGGAGAGTGTGGGAGACGGGGAGAGTGTCGGACACGGAGGGGAGTGTGGGAGACGGGGGGAGTGTGGGAGATGGGGGAGAGTGTGGGAGACGGGGGGAGTGTGGGAGACGGGGGGAGAGTGTGGGAGACGGGGGGAGAGTGTGGGAGATGGGGGAGAGTGTGGGAGATGGGGGAGAGTGTGGGACACGGGGGAGAGTGTCGGACACGGGGGGAGAGTGTGGGAGACGGGGGGAGAGTGTGGGAGACGGGGGTGAGTGTGGGACACGGGGAGTGTGGGAGAAGGGGGGGAGTGTGGGAGACGGGGGAGAGTGTGGGAGACGGGGGGAGTGTGCGAGACGGGGGAGAGTGTGGGAGACGGGGGAGAGTGTGGGAGACGGGGGAGAGTGTGGGAGACGGGGGGAGTGTGGGAGACGGGGGGAGTGTGGGAGACGGGGGGAGTGTGGGAGACGGGGGTAGTGTGGGAGACGGGGGGAGTGTGGGAGACGGGGAGGGAGTGTGGGAGACGGGGGGAGTGTGGGAGACGGGGGAGAGTGTGGGAGACGGGGGGAGTGTGGGAGACGGGGGGAGTGTGGGAGACGGGGGAGAGTGTGGGAGACTGGGGGGGAGTGTGGGAGACTGGGGGGGAGTGTGGGAGACGGGGGGGAGTGTGGGAGACGGGGAGAGTGTGGGAGACGGGGGAGATTGTGGGAGACGGGGAGATTGTGGGAGACGGGGATGGTGTGGGAGACGGGGAGAGTGTGGGAGACGGGGGGGAGTGTGACAGTCGGGGAGGAGTGTGGGAGACGGGGGAGAGTGTGGGAGACGGGGGGAGTGTGGGAGACGGGGGAGAGTGTGGGAGACGGGGGGAGTGTGGGAGACGGGGGGAGTGTGGGAGACGGGGGGGGAGTGTGGGAGACGGGGGGGGGGAGTGTGGGAGACGGGGGGAGTGTGGGAGACGGGGGGAGTGTGGGGGACGGGGGGGGAGAGTGTGGGAGACGGGGGGAGAGTGTGGGAGACGGGGTGGAGTGTGGGAGACGGGGGGGAGTGTGGGAGACGGGTGGGGAGTGTAGGAGACGGGGGAGTGTGGGAGACGGGGGAGAGTGTGGGAGACGGGGGGGAGTGTGGGAGACGGGGGGGAGTGTGGGACACGGGGGAGAGTGTGGGAGACGGGGGGAGTGTGGGAGACGGGGAGAGTGTGGGAGACGGGGAGAGTGTGGGAGACGGGGGAGAGTGTGAGAGACAGGGGAGAGTGTGGGAGACGGGGGGAGTGTGGGAGACGGGGGAGAGTGTGGGAGACGGGGGGAGTGTGGGAGACGGGGGGAGTGTGGGAGACGGGGGGAGTGTGGGAGACGGGGGAGAGTGTGGGAGACTGGGGGGGAGTGTGGGAGACGGGGGGGAGTGTGGGAGACGGGGAGAGTGTGGGAGACGGGGGAGATTGTGGGAGACGGGGAGATTGTGAGAGACGGGGGGAGTGTGGGAGACGGGGGAGAGTGTGGGACACGGGGGAGAGTGTGAGAGACGGGGGAGAGTGTGAGAGACGGGGGAGAGTGTGGGAGACGGGGGAGAGTGTGGGACACGGGGGGAGTGTGGGAGACGGTGGGCGAGTGTGTGAGACGGGGAAGAGTGTGGGACACGGGGGAGAGTGTGGGACACGGGGGAGAGTGTGGGAGAGGGGGAGAGTGTGGGAGACGGGGAGATTGTGGGAGACGGGGAGAGTGTGTGAGACGGGGAGAGTGTGGGAGACGGGGAGAGTGTGTGAGACGGGGGCGAGTGTGATAGTCGGGGGGGAGTGTGGGAGACTGGGGGGAGTGTGGGAGATGGGGGGAGTGTGGGAGACGGGGGGGGAGTGTGGGAGACGGGGGAGAGTGTGGGAGACGGGGGAGAGTGTGGGAGACGGGGGGAGAGTGTGGGAGACGGGGGCGAGTGTGGGAGACGGGGGCGAGTGTGGGAGACGGGGGAGAGTGTGGGAGACGGGGGAGAGTGTGGGAGACGGGGGGAGGGGGGAGTGGGAGACGGGGGGGGAGAGTGTGGGAGACGGGGGAGAGTGTGGGAGACGGGGGAGAGTGTGGGAGACGGGGGGGAGTGTGGGAGACGGGGGGGAGTGTGGGAGACGGGGGGGGAGTGTGGGAGATGGGGGGAGAGTGTGGGAGACGGGGGAGAGTGTGGGAGACGGGGGAGAGTGTGGGAGACGGGGGAGAGTGTGGGAGACGGGGGAGAGTGTGGGAGACGGGGGGAGAGTGTGGGAGACGGGGGAGAGTGTGGGAGACGGGGTGAGTGTGGGAGACGGGGTGAGTGTGGGAGATGGGGGGAGTGTGGGAGACGGGGGGGAGTGTGGGAGACGGGGGGAGTGTGCGAGACGGGGGTGAGTGTGGGAGACGGGGGAGAGTGTGGGAGACGGGGGAGAGTGTGGGAGACGGGGGGAGAGTGTGGGAGACGGGGGAGAGTGTGGGAGACGGGGTGAGTGTGGGAGACGGGGTGAGTGTGGGAGACGGGGTGAGTGTGGGAGACGGGGAGATTGTGGGAGACGGGGGAGAGTGTGGGAGACGGGGAGATTGTGGGAGACGGGGGAGAGTGTGGGAGATGGGGGAGAGTGTGGGAGACGGGGGAGATTGTGGGAGACGGGGGAGATTGTGGGAGATGGGGAGAGTGTGGGAGACGGTGGGAGAGTGTAGGAGGCGGGGGGGGTGTGGGAGACGGGTGGAGTGTGGGAGACGGGGGGAGAGTGTGGGAGACGGGGGGAGAGTGTGGGAGACGGGGGGAGAGTGTGGGAGACGGGGGAGAGTGTGGGAGACGGGGAGATTGTGGGAGACGGGGGGAGAGTGTGGGAGACGGGGGAGAGTGTGGTAGACGGGGGGAGTGTGGGAGACGGGGGAGAGTGTGGTAGACGGGGGGAATGTGGGAGACGGGGAGAGTGTGGGAGACATGGGGGAGAGTGTCCGACATGGGGGAGAGTGTGGGAGACGGGGGGAGAGTGTGGGAGACGGGGGGAGTGTGGGAGACGAGGGAGGGAGTGTGGGAGACGGGGGGAGTGTGGGAGACGTGGGGAGTGTGGGAGACGGTGGGGAGTGTGGGAGACGGGGGGAGTGTGGGAGACGGGGGGAGAGTGGGAGACGGGGGGGGAGTGTGGGAGATGGGGGGGAGTGTGGGAGACGGAGGAGAGTGTGGGAGACGGGGAGAGTGTGCGAGACGGGGACGGAGTGTGGGAGACGGGGGGAGAGTGGGAGACGGGGGGGGAGTGTGGGAGATGGGGGGGAGTGTGGGAGACGGGGGGGAGTGTGGGAGACGGGGGGGGTGTGCGAGACGGGGGGAGTGTGGGAGACGGAGGGGGAGTTGGGAGACGGGGGGAGTGTGGGAGACGGGGGAGAGTGTGGGAGACGGGGGGAGTGTGGGACATGGGGGAGAGTGTCCGACATGGGGGAGAGTGTGGGAGACGGGGGGAGAGTGTGGGAGACGGGGGGAGTGTGGGAGACGAGGAGTGTGGGAGATGGGGGGGAGAGTGGGACACGGGGAGTGTGGGAGACGGGGGGGGGTAGTGTGGGAGACGGGGGAGTGTGGGAGACGGGGGGAGTGTGCGAGACGGGGGGAGTGTGCGAGACGGGGGGGGAGTGTGGGAGACGGGGGTGAAGTGTGGGAGACGGGGGGGAGTGTGGGAGACGGGGGAGTGTGTGGGACACGGGGGGAGTGCGGGAGACGGGGGGAGAGTGTGGGACACGGGGGGAGTGTGGGAGACGGGGGGGAGTGTAGGAGACAGAGGGGAGTGTGGGAGACGGGGGGAGTGCGGGAGACGGGGGGAGAGTGTGGGACACGGGGGGAGTGTGGGAGACGAGGGAGGGAGTGTGGGAGACGGGGGGAGTGTGGGAGACGTGGGGAGTGTGGGAGACGGTGGGGAGTGTGGGAGACGGGGGGAGTGTGGGAGACGGGGGGAGAGTGGGAGACGGGGGGGGAGTGTGGGAGATGGGGGGGAGTGTGGGAGACGGAGGAGAGTGTGGGAGACGGGGAGAGTGTGCGAGACGGGGACGGAGTGTGGGAGACGGGGGGAGAGTGGGAGACGGGGGGGGAGTGTGGGAGATGGGGGGGAGTGTGGGAGACGGGGGGGAGTGTGGGAGACGGGGGGAGTGTGCGAGACGGGGACGGAGTGTGGGAGGCGGGGGGAGTGTGGGAGACGGGGGGAGTGTGAGACGGGGGGAGTGTGGGAGACGGGGGGGGGAGTGTGGGAGACGGGGAGGGGAGTGTGGGAGACGGGGGGAGTGTGGGAGACGGGGGGAGTGTAGGACACGGGGGGAGTGTAGGACACGGGGGGAGTGTAGGACACGGGGGGAGTGTGGGACACGGGGGAGAGTGTGGGACACGGGGGAGAGTGTGAGAGACGGGGGAGAGTGTGGGAGACGGGGGAGTGTGGGAGACCGGGGGAGTGCGGGAGACGGGGGTAGAGTGTGGGACACGGGGGTAGAGTGTGGGACACGGGGGTAGAGTGTGGGAGACGGGGTGGAGTGTGGGAGACGGGGGGGAGAGTGTGGGAGACGGGGGGAGTGTGGGAGACGGGGTGGAGTGTGGGAGACGGGGGGGGAGAGTGTGGGAGACGGGGGGAGTGTGGGAGACGGGGGGAGTGTGGGAGACGGGGGGGGAGAGTGTGGGAGACGGGGGGAGAGTGTGGGAGACGGGGTGGAGTGTGGGAGACTGGGGAGAGTGTGGGAGACGGGGAAGTGTGGGAGACGGGGGGAATGTGGGAGACGGGTGGGGAGTGTGGGAGACGGGGAAGTGTGGGAGACGGGGGGAATGTGGGAGACGGGGGGAGTGTGGGAGACGGGGGGAGTGTGGGAGACGGGGGGAGAGTGTGGGAGACGGGGGGAGAGTGTGGGAGACGGGGGTGAAGTGTGGGAGACGGGGGGGAGTGTGGGAGACGGGGGGAGTGTGGGAGACGGGGGGGAGTTGGGAGACGGGGGAGTGTGGGAGACGGGGGGAGTGTGGGAGACGGGGGGAGTGTGGGAGACGGGGGGGAGTGTGGGAGACGGGGGGAGAGTGGGAGAAAGGGGGGGAGTGTGGGAGATGGGGGGGAGTGTGGGAGACGGAGGAGAGTGTGGGAGACGGGGAGAGTGTCGGACACGGAGGGGAGTGTGGGAGACGGGGGGAGTGTGGGAGATGGGGGAGAGTGTGGGAGACGGGGGGAGTGTGGGAGACGGGGGGAGAGTGTGGGAGACGGGGGGAGAGTGTGGGAGACGGGGGGAGAGTGTGGGAGACGGGGGGAGAGTGTGGGAGATGGGGGAGAGTGTGGGAGATGGGGGAGAGTGTGGGAGATGGGGGAGAGTGTCGGACACGGGGGGAGAGTGTGGGAGACGGGGGGAGAGTGTGGGAGACGGGGGTGAGTGTGGGACACGGGGAGTGTGGGAGAAGGGGGGGAGTGTGGGAGACGGGGAGAGTGTCGGACACGGGGGAGAGTGTGGGAGACGGGGGGAGTGTGCGAGACGGGGGAGAGTGTGGGAGACGGGGGAGAGTGTGGGAGACGGGGGAGAGTGTGGGAGACGGGGGGAGTGTGGGAGACGGGGGGAGTGTGGGAGACGGGGGGAGTGTGGGAGACGGGGGTAGTGTGGGAGACGGGGGGAGTGTGGGAGACGGGGAGGGAGTGTGGGAGACGGGGGGAGTGTGGGAGACGGGGAGGGAGTGCGGGAGGCGGGGGGAGTGTGGGAGACGGGGGAGAGTGTGGGAGACGCGGGGGAGTGTGGGAGACGGGGGGAGTGTGGGAGACGGGGGGAGTGTGCGAGACGGGGACGGAGTGTGGGAGGCGGGGGAGTGTGAGTGACGGGGGGAGAGCGTGGGAGACGGGGGAGAGTGTGGGAGACGGGGGGAGTGTGGGAGACGGGGGAGAGTGTGGGTGACGGGGGGAGTGTGCGAGACGGGGACGGAGTGTGGGAGGCGGGGGAGTGTGAGAGACGGGGGGAGTGTGGGAGACGGGGGAGAGTGTGGGACAAGGGGGAGAGTGTGAGAGACGGGGGAGAGTGTGAGAGACGGGGGAGAGTGTGGGAGACGGGGGAGAGTGTGGGACACGGGGGGAGTGTGGGAGACGGTGGGAGAGTGTGTGAGACGGGGAAGAGTGTGGGACACGGGGGAGAGTGTGGGACACGGGGGAGAGTGTGGGAGACGGGGGGAGTGTGGGAGACGGGGAGAGTGTGGGAGACGGGGAGAGTGTGGGAGACGGGGGAGAGTGTGAGAGACAGGGGAGAGTGTGGGAGACGGGGGGAGTGTGGGAGACGGGGGAGAGTGTGAGAGACAGGGGAGAGTGTGGGAGACGGGGGGAGTGTGGGAGACGGGGGAGAGTGTGGGAGACGGGGGGAGTGTGGGAGACGGGGGGAGTGTGGGAGACGGGGGAGAGTGTGGGAGACTGGGGGGGAGTGTGGGAGACTGGGGGGGAGTGTGGGAGACTGGGGGGTAGTGTGGGAGACGGGGGGGAGTGTGGGAGACGGGGGGGAGTGTGGGAGACGGGGAGAGTGTGGGAGACGGGGGAGATTGTGGGAGACGGGGAGATTGTGGGAGACGGGGATGGTGTGGGAGACGGGGAGAGTGTGGGAGACGGGGGGGAGTGTGACAGTCGGGGGGGAGTGTGGGAGACGGGGGGGAGTGTGGGAGACGGGGGGAGTGTGGGAGACGGGGGAGAGTGTGGGAGACGGGGGGAGTGTGGGAGACGGGGGGAGTGTGGGAGACGGGGGGGGAGTGTGGGAGACGGGGGGGGGAGTGTGGGAGACGGGGGGAGTGTGGGAGACGGGGGGAGTGTGGGAGACGGGGGGGGGAGAGTGTGGGAGACGGGGGGAGAGTGTGGGAGACGGGGGGAGTGTGGGAGACGGGGGGAGTGTGGGAGACGGGGGGGGGAGAGTGTGGGAGACGGGGGGAGAGTGTGGGAGACGGGGTGGAGTGTGGGAGAGGGGGGGGAGTGTGGGAGACGGGTGGGGAGTGTAGGAGACGGGGGAGTGTGGGAGACGGGGGAGAGTGTGGGAGACGGGGGGGAGTGTGGGAGACGGGGGGGAGTGTGGGACACGGGGGAGAGTGTGGGAGACGGGGGGAGTGTGGGAGACGGGGAGAGTGTGGGAGACGGGGAGAGTGTGGGAGACGGGGGAGAGTGTGAGAGACAGGGGAGAGTGTGGGAGACGGGGGGAGTGTGGGAGACGGGGGAGAGTGTGGGAGACGGGGGGAGTGTGGGAGACGGGGGGAGTGTGGGAGACGGGGGAGAGTGTGGGAGACTGGGGGGGAGTGTGGGAGACGGGGGGGAGTGTGGGAGACGGGGAGAGTGTGGGAGACGGGGGAGATTGTGGGAGACGGGGAGATTGTGGGAGACGGGGATGGTGTGGGAGACGGGGAGAGTGTGAGAGACGGGGGGAGTGTGGGAGACGGGGGAGAGTGTGGGACACGGGGGAGAGTGTGAGAGACGGGGGAGAGTGTGAGAGACGGGGGAGAGTGTGGGAGACGGGGGGAGTGTGGGAGACGGGGGGAGTGTGGGAGACGGGGGGGGAGAGTGTGGGAGACGGGGGGAGAGTGTGGGAGACGGGGTGGAGTGTGGGAGACGGGGGGGAGTGTGGGAGACGGGTGGGGAGTGTAGGAGACGGGGGAGTGTGGGAGACGGGGGAGAGTGTGGGAGACGGGGGGGAGTGTGGGAGACGGGGGGGAGTGTGGGACACGGGGGAGAGTGTGGGAGACGGGGGGAGTGTGGGAGACGGGGAGAGTGTGGGAGACGGGGAGAGTGTGGGAGACGGGGGAGAGTGTGAGGGACAGGGGAGAGTGTGGGAGACGGGGGGAGTGTGGGAGACGGGGGAGAGTGTGGGAGACGGGGGGAGTGTGGGAGACGGGGGGAGTGTGGGAGACGGGGGAGAGTGTGGGAGACTGGGGGGAGTGTGGGAGACGGGGAGAGTGTGGGAGACGGGGGAGATTGTGGGAGACGGGGAGATTGTGGGAGACGGGGATGGTGTGGGAGACGGGGAGAGTGTGAGAGACGGGGGAGAGTGTGAGAGACGGGGGAGAGTGTGGGAGACGGGGGAGAGTGTGGGACACGGAGGGAGTGTGGGAGACGGTGGGCGAGTGTGTGAGACGGGGAAGAGTGTGGGACACGGGGGAGAGTGTGAGAGACGGGGGAGAGTGTGAGAGACGGGGGAGAGTGTGGGAGACGGGGGAGAGTGTGGGACACGGGGGAGAGTGTGAGAGACGGGGGAGAGTGTGAGAGACGGGGGAGAGTGTGGGAGACGGGGGAGAGTGTGGGACACGGGGGGAGTGTGGGAGACGGTGGGCGAGTGTGTGAGACGGGGAAGAGTGTGGGACACGGGGGAGAGTGTGGGACACGGGGGAGAGTGTGGGAGACGGGGGGAGTGTGGGAGACGGGGAGAGTGTGGGAGATGGGGAGAGTGTGGGAGACGGGGGAGATTGTGGGAGACGGGGAGATTGTGGGAGACGGGGAGAGTGTGTGAGACGGGGAGAGTGTGTGAGACGGGGGCGAGTGTGACAGTCGGGGGGGTGTGTGGGAGACTGGGGGGAGTGTGGGAGATGGGGGGAGTGTGGGAGACGGGGGGGGAGTGTGGGAGACGGGGGAGAGTGTGGGAGACGGGGGGAGAGTGTGGGAGACGGGGGCGAGTGTGGGAGACGGGGGAGAGTGTGGGAGACGGGGGAGAGTGTGGGAGACGGGGGAGAGTGTGGGAGACGGGGGGAGGGGGGAGTGGGAGACGGGGGGGGAGAGTGTGGGAGACGGGGGAGAGTGTGGGAGACGGGGGGGAGTGTGGGAGACGGGGGAGAGTGTGGGAGATGGGGGGAGAGTGTGGGAGACGGGGGAGAGTGTGGGAGACGGGGGAGAGTGTGGGAGACGGGGGGAGAGTGTGGGAGACGGGGGAGAGTGTGGGAGACGGGGTGAGTGTGGGAGATGGGGGGAGTGTGGGAGACGGGGGGGAGTGTGGGAGATGGGGGGAGTGTGGGAGACGGGGGGGGAGTGTGGGAGACGGGGGGAGTGTGCGAGACGGTGGGGGAGTGTGAGAGACGGGGAGAGTGTGGGAGACGGGGAGAGTGTCGGAGACGGGGGTGAGTGTGGGAGACGGGGGAGAGTGTGGGAGACGGGGGAGAGTGTGGGAGACGGGGTGAGTGTGGGAGACGGGGAGATTGTGGGAGACGGGGGAGAGTGTGGGAGACGGGGAGATTGTGGGAGACGGGGGAGAGTGTGGGAGACGGGGGGAGTGTGGGAGACGGGGTGAGTGTGGGAGACGGGGAGATTGTGGGAGACGGGGGAGAGTGTGGGAGACGGGGAGATTGTGGGAGACGGGGGAGAGTGTGGGAGATGGGGGAGAGTGTGGGAGACGGGGGCGAGTGTGGGAGACGGGGGAGATTGTGGGAGACGGGGGAGATTGTGGGAGACGGGGGAGAGTGTGGGAGATGGGGGAGATTGTGGGAGACGGGGAGATTGTGGGAGACGGGGGAGAGTGTGGGAGATGGGGGAGAGTGTGGGAGACGGGGGAGAGTGTGGTAGACGGGGGGAGTGTGGGAGACGGGGGGAGAGTGTGGGAGACGGGGGAGAGTGTGGTAGACGGGGGGAGTGTGGGAGACGGGGGAGAGTGTGGTAGACGGGGGGAATGTGGGAGACGGGGGGAGAGTGTGGGAGACGGGGGAGAGTGTGGGAGACGGGGAGAGTGTGGGAGACATGGGGATTGTGGGAGACGGGGGGGGGTGTGGGAGACGGGGGGAGTGTGGGAGACGGAGGGGGAGTTGGGAGACGGGGGGAGTGTGGGAGACGGGGGAGGGAGTGTGGGAGACGGGGGAGAGTGTGGGAGACGGGGGGAGTGTGGGACATGGGGGAGAGTGTCCGACATGGGGGAGAGTGTGGGAGACGGGGGGAGAGTGTGGGAGACGGGGGGAGTGTGGGAGACGAGGAGTGTGGGAGATGGGGGGGAGAGTGGGACACGGGGAGTGTGGGAGACGGGGGGGGGTAGTGTGGGAGACGGGGGAGTGTGGGAGACGGGGGGAGTGTGCGAGACGGGGGGAGTGTGCGAGACGGGGGGGGAGTGTGGGAGACGGGGGTGAAGTGTGGGAGACGGGGGGTAGTGTGGGAGACGGGGGAGTGTGTGGGACACGGGGGGAGTGCGGGAGACGGGGGGAGAGTGTGGGACACGGGGGGAGTGTGGGAGACGGGGGGGAGTGTAGGAGACAGAGGGGAGTGTGGGAGACGGGGGGAGTGCGGGAGACGGGGGGAGAGTGTGGGACACGGGGGGAGTGTGGGAGACGAGGGAGGGAGTGTGGGAGACGGGGGGAGTGTGGGAGACGGGGGGAGTGTGGGAGACGGGGGGGAGTGTGGGAGACGGGGGGAGAGTGGGAGACGGGGGGGGAGTGTGGGAGATGGGGGGGAGTGTGGGAGACGGAGGAGAGTGTGGGAGACGGGGAGAGTGTCGGACACGGAGGGGAGTGTGGGAGACGGGGGGAGTGTGGGAGACGGGGGGAGAGTGTGGGAGACGGGGGGAGTGTGGGAGACGGGGGGAGAGTGTGGGAGACGGGGAGATTGTGGGAGATGGGGGAGAGTGTGGGAGACGGGGGAGAGTGTGGGAGAAGGGGAGATTGTAGGAGACGGGGGAGAGTGTGGGAGACGGGGGAGATTGTGGGAGACGGGGAGATTGTGGGAGATGGGGGGAGTGTGGGAGACGGGGGGAGAGTGTGCGAGACGGGGGGGAGTGTTAGAGACGGGGGGAGATTGTGGGAGACGGGGAGAATGTGGGAGACGGGGAGAGTGTGGGAGACGGGGAGAGTGTGTGAGACGGGGGCGAGTGTGACAGTCGGGGGGGAGTGTGGGAGACTGGGGGGAGTGTGGGAGATGGGGGGAGTGTGGGAGACGGGGGGGGAGTGTGAGAGACGGGGGAGAGTGTGGGAGACGGGGGAGAGTGTGGGACACGGGGGGAGTGTGGGAGACGGTGGGAAAGTGTGTGAGACGGGGAAGAGTGTGGGACACGGGGGAGAGTGTGGGAGACGGGGGGAGTGTGGGAGACGGTGGGAGTGTGGGAGACGGGGGAGAGTGTGGGAGACGGGGAGAGTGTGGGAGACGGGCGAGAGTGTGAGAGACAGGGGAGAGTGTGGGAGACGGGGGGAGTGTGGGAGACGGGGGAGAGTGTGGGAGACGGGGGAGAGTGTGGGAGACGGGGGGAGTGTGGGAGACGGGGGAGAGTGTGGGAGACGGGGAGAGTGTGGGAGACGGGGGGAGTGTGGGAGACGGGGGAGAGTGTGGGAGACTGGGGAGAGTGTGGGAGACGGGGGGAGAGTGTGGGAGATAGGGGGAGAGTGTGAGAGACGGGGGGAGAGTGTGGGAGACGGGGGGGAGTGTGGGAGACGGGGAGAGTGTGGGAGACGGGGGAGATTGTGGGAGACGGGGAGATTGTGGGAGACGGGGATGGTGTGGGAGACGGGAGAGTGTGGGAGACGGGGGGAGTGTGGGAGACTGGGGAGAGTGTGGGAGACGGGGGGAGAGTGTGGGAGATAGGGGGAGAGTGTGAGAGACGGGGGGAGAGTGTGGGAGACGGGGGGGAGTGTGGGAGACGGGGAGAGTGTGGGAGACGGGGGAGATTGTGGGAGACGGGGAGATTGTGGGAGACGGGGATTGTGTGGGAGACGGGGAGAGTGTGGGAGACGGGGGGGAGTGTGACAGTCGGGGGGGAGTGTGGGAGACGGGGGGGAGTGTGGGAGACGGGGGAGAGTGTGGGAGACGGGGGGAGTGTGGGAGACGGGGGGGTGTGTGACAGTCGGTGGGGAGTGTGGGAGACTGGGGGGAGTGTGACAGTCGGGGGGGAGTGTGGGAGACTGGGGAGATTGTGGGAGACGGGGGGAGAGTGTGGGAGACGGGGGGAATGTGGGAGACGGGGAGAGTGTGGGAGACGGGGTGAGTGTGGGAGACGGGGAGAGAGTGTGGGAGACGGGGGGAGAGTGTGGGAGATGGGGGGAGTGTGGGAGACGGGGGAGAGTGTGGGAGACGGGGGAGAGTGTGGGAGACGGGGTGAGTGTGGGAGACGGGGTGAGTGTGAGAGACGGGGACGGAGTGTGGGAGACGGGGGAGTGTGGGAGACGGGGGGAGTGTGGGAGACGGGGGGAGAGTGTGGGTGACTGGGGGAGTGTGTGGGAGACGGGGAGATTGTGGGAGACGGGGGAGAGTGTGGGAGACGGGGGAGAGTGTGGGAGAAGGGGGAGAGTGTGAGAGACGGGGGAGAGTGTGAGAGACGGGGGGAGAGTGTGGGAGACGGGGGGAGATTGTGGGAGACGGGGAGATTGTGGGAGATGGGGGGAGTGTGGGAGACGGGGGGAGAGTGGGAGACGGGGGAGAGTGTGGGAGACGGGGAGAGTGTGGGAGATGTGGGGAGTGTGGGAGACGGGGGAGAGTGTGGGAGACGGGGAGAGTGTGGGAGATGTGGGGAGTGTGGGAGACGGGGGGAGAGTGCGCGAGACGGGGGAGATTGTGGGAGACGGGGAGAGTGTGGGAGATGTGGGGAGTGTGGGAGATGGGGGGAGAGTGTGGGAGACGGGGGAGAGTGTGGGAGACGGGAAGAGTGTGGGAGATGTGGGGAGTGTGGGAGACGGGGGGAGAGTGTGGGAGACGGGGAGAGTGTGGGAGATGTGGGGAGTGTGGGAGACGGGGGGAGAGTGTGGGAGACGGGGGGAGAGTGTGGGAGACGGGGGGAGAGTGTGGGAGACGGGGTGAGTGTGGGAGACGGGGAGAGAGTGTGGGAGACGGGGGGAGAGTGTGGGAGATGGGGGGAGTGTGGGAGACGGGGGAGAGTGTGGGAGACGGGGGAGAGTGTGTGAGACGGGGGAGAGTGTGGGAGACGGGGTGAGTGTGGGAGACGGGGTGAGTGTGAGAGACGGGGACGGAGTGTGGGAGACGGGGGAGTGTGGGAGACGGGGGGAGAGTGTGGGTGACTGGGGGAGTGTGTGGGAGACGGGGAGATTGTGGGAGACGGGGGAGAGTGTGGGAGACGGGGGGAGTGTGGGAGACGGGGGGAGAGTGTGGGTGACTGGGGGAGTGTGTGGGAGACGGGGAGATTGTGGGAGACGGGGGAGAGTGTGGGAGACGGGGGAGAGTGTGGGAGACGGGGGGAGAGTGTGGGAGATGTGGGGAGTGTGGGAGACGGGGGGAGAGTGTGAGAGACGGGGGAGAGTGTGAGAGACGGGGGGAGAGTGTGGGAGACGGGGGGAGATTGTGGGAGACGGGGAGATTGTGGGAGATGGGGGGAGTGTGGGAGACGGGGGGAGAGTGGGAGACGGGGGAGAGTGTGGGAGACGGGGAGAGTGTGGGAGATGTGGGGAGTGTGGGAGACGGGGGAGAGTGTGGGAGACGGGGAGAGTGTGGGAGATGTGGGGAGTGTGGGAGACGGGGGGAGAGTGCGCGAGACGGGGGAGATTGTGGGAGACGGGGAGAGTGTGGGAGATGTGGGGAGTGTGGGAGATGGGGGGAGAGTGTGGGAGACGGGGGAGAGTGTGGGAGACGGGGAGAGTGTGGGAGATGTGGGGAGTGTGGGAGACGGGGTGGAGTGTGGGAGACGGGGGAGAGTGTGGGAGACGGGGAGAGAGTGTGGGAGACGGGGGAGAGTGTGGGAGACGGGGGGGAGTGTGGGAGACGGGGGGAGTGTGGGAGACGGGGGGAGTGTGGGAAACGGGGGGGAGTGTGGGAGACGGGGGGAGTGTGGGAAACGGGGGGAGTGTGGGAAACGGGGGGAGAGTGTGGGAGACGGGGGAGAGTGTGGGAGACGGGGGGAGAGTGTGGGAGATGGGGGGAGTGTGAGAGACGGGAGGAGAGTGTGGGAGACGGGGGAGAGTGTGGGAGATGGGGGGAGAGTGTGGGAGACGGGGGAGAGTGTGGGAGACGGGGGAGAGTGTGGGAGACGGGGGAGAGTGTGGGAGATGGGGGGAGAGTGTGGGAGACGGGGGAGAGTGTGGGAGATGGGGGGAGAGTGTGGGAGACGGGGGAGAGTGTGGGAGACGGGGGAGAGTGTGGGAGACGGGGGGGAGTGTGGGAGACGGGGGGAGTGTGGGAGACGGGGGGAGTGTGGGAAACGGGGGGGAGTGTGGGAGACGGGGGGAGTGTGGGAAACGGGGGGAGTGTGGGAAACGGGGGGAGAGTGTGGGAGACGGGGAGAGAGTGTGGGAGACGGGGGGAGAGTGTGGGAGATGGGGGGAGTGTGAGAGACGGGAGGAGAGTGTGGGAGACGGGGGAGAGTGTGGGAGATGGGGGGAGAGTGTGGGAGACGGGGGGAGAGTGTGGGAGACGGGGGAGAGTGTGGGAGAAGGGGGAGAGTGTGAGAGACGGGGGGAGAGTGTGAGAGACGGGGGGAGAGTATGGGAGACGGGGGGAGATTGTGGGAGACGGGGAGATTGTGGGAGATGGGGGGAGTGTGGGAGACGGGGGGAGAGTGCGCGAGACGGGGGAGATTGTGGGAGACGGGGAGATTGTGGGAGACGGGGAGAGTGTGGGAGATGTGGGGAGTGTGGGAGACGGGGGAGAGTGTGGGAGACGGGGAGAGTGTGGGAGATGTGGGGAGTGTGGGAGACGGGGGGAGAGTGCGCGAGACGGGGGAGATTGTGGGAGACGGGGAGAGTGTGGGAGATGTGGGGAGTGTGGGAGATGGGGGGAGAGTGTGGGAGACGGGGGAGAGTGTGGGAGACGGGGAGAGTGTGGGAGATGTGGGGAGTGTGGGAGATGGGGGGAGAGTGTGGGAGACGGGGAGAGTGTGGGAGATGTGGGGAGTGTGGGAGACGGGGGGAGAGTGTGGGAGACGGGGGGAGAGTGTGGGAGACGGGGTGAGTGTGGGAGACGGGGAGAGAGTGTGGGAGACGGGGGGAGAGTGTGGGAGATGGGGGGAGTGTGGGAGACGGGGGAGAGTGTGGGAGACGGGGGAGAGTGTGGGAGACGGGGTGAGTGTGGGAGACGGGGTGAGTGTGAGAGACGGGGACGGAGTGTGGGAGACGGGGGAGTGTGGGAGACGGGGGGAGTGTGGGAGACGGGGGGAGAGTGTGGGAGAAGGGGGAGAGTGTGAGAGACGGGGGAGAGTGTGAGAGACGGGGGGAGAGTGTGGGAGACGGGGGGAGATTGTGGGAGACGGGGAGATTGTGGGAGATGGGGGGAGTGTGGGAGACAGGGGAGAGTGTGGGAGACGGGGAGAGTGTGGGAGACGGGGGAGAGTGTGGGAGACGGGGGAGAGTGTGGGAGACGGGGAGAGTGTGGGAGATGTGGGGAGTGTGGGAGACGGGGGGAGAGTGCGCGAGACGGGGGAGATTGTGGGAGACGGGGAGAGTGTGGGAGATGTGGGGAGTGTGGGAGATGGGGGGAGAGTGTGGGAGACGGGGAGAGTGTGGGAGATGTGGGGAGTGTGGGAGACGGGGGGAGAGTGTGGGAGACGGGGGGAGAGTGTGGGAGACGGGGGAGAGTGTGGGAGACGGGGAGAGTGTGGGAGATGTGGGGAGTGTGGGAGACGGGGGGAGAGTGTGGGAGACGGGGGGAGAGTGTGGGAGACGGGGAGAGAGTGTGGGAGACGGGGAGAGAGTGTGGGAGACGGGGGTGAGTGTGGGAGACGGGGGGGAGTGTGGGAGACGGGGGAGAGTGTGGGAGTCGGGGAGAGAGTGTGGGAGACGGGGTGGAGTGTGGGAGACGGGGTGGAGTGTGGGAGACGGGGGAGAGTGTGGGAGACGGGGGGAGAGTGTGGGAGACGGGGGAGAGTGTGGGAGACGGGGGAGAGTGTGGGAGACGGGGGGGAGTGTGGGAGACGGGGGGAGTGTGGGAGACGGGGGGAGTGTGGGAAACGGGGGGGAGTGTGGGAGACGGGGGTGAGTGTGGGAGACGGGGGGGAGTGTGGGAGACGGGGGAGACTGTGGGAGACGGGGGGAGAGTGTGGGAGATAGGGGGGAGTGTGAGAGACGGGAGGAGAGTGTGGGAGACGGGGGAGAGTGTGGGAGATGGGGGGAGAGTGTGGGAGACGGGGGAGAGTGTGGGAGACGGGGGGGGGAGTGTGAGAGACGGGGGGAGTGTGGGAGACGGGGGTAGAGTGTGGGAGACGGGGGTAGAGTGTGGGAGATGGGGGGGAGTGTGGGAGACGGGGGGAGAGTGTGGGAGACGGGGGGAGAGTGTGGGAGACGGGGGAGAGTGTGGGAGACGGGGAGAGTGTGGGAGATGTGGGGAGTGTGGGAAACGGGCCGAGAGTGTGGGAGACGGGGAGAGAGTGTGGGAGATGGGGGGAGTGTGAGAGACGGGAGGAGAGTGTGGGAGACGGGGGAGAGTGTGGGAGATGGGGGGAGAGTGTGGGAGATGGGGGGAGAGTGTGGGAGACGGGGGAGAGTGTGGGAGACGGGGGGGGGAGTGTGAGAGACGGGGGGAGTGTGGGAGACGGGGGTAGAGTGTGGGAGACGGGGAGAGTGTGGGAGATGTGGGGAGTGTGGGAGACGGGGGGTGAGTGTGGGAGACGGGGGCAGAGTGTGGCAGACGGGGGAGTGTGGGAAACGGGGGGAGAGTGTGGGAGACGGGGGGAGAGTGTGGGAGATGGGGGGGGAGTGTGGGAGACGGGGTGGAGTGTGGGAGACGGGGGAGATTGTGGGAGACGGGGGGAGAGTGTGGGAGACGGGGGAGAGTGTGGGAGACGGGGAGAGTGTGGGAGATGTGGGGAGTGTGGGAGACGGGGGGTGAGTGTGGGAGACGGGGAGAGTGTGGGAGATGTGGGGAGTGTGGGAGACGGGGGGTGAGTGTGGGAGACGGGGGAGAGTGTGGCAGACGGGGGAGTGTGGGAGACGGGGGGAGAGTGTGGGAGACGGGGGGAGAGTGTGGGAGATGGGGGGGGAGTGTGGGAGACGGGGTGGAGTGTGGGAGACGGGGTGGAGTGTGGGAGACGGGGGGAGAGTGTGGGAGACGGGGGAGAGTGTGGGAGACGGGGGGAGTGTGGGAAACGGGGGGAGAGTGTGGGAGACGGGGAGAGAGTGTGGGAGACGGGGGGAGAGTGTGGGAGATGGGGGGAGTGTGGGAGACGGGGGGGGAGTGTGAGAGACGGGAGGAGTGTGGGAAACGGGGGTAGAGTGTGGGAGATGGGGGGGAGTGTGGGAGACGGGGGGAGAGTGTGGGAGACGGGGGGAGAGTGTGGGAGACGGGGGAGAGTGTGGGAGACGGGGAGAGTGTGGGAGATGTGGGGAGTGTGGGAGACGGGGGGTGAGTGTGGGAGACGGGGGGAGAGTGTGGCAGACGGGGGACTGTGGGAGACCTGGGGAGAGTGTGGGAGACGGGGGGAGAGTGTGGGAGACGGGGGGAGAGTGTGGGAGACGGGGTGGAGTGTGGGAGACGGGGGAGAGTGTGGGAGACGGGGGAGAGTGTGGGAGACGGGGGAGAGTGTGGGAGACGGGGGGAGTGTGGAAAACGGGGGGAGAGTGTGGGAGACGGGGAGAGAGTGTGGGAAACGGGGGGAGAGTGTGGGAGATGGGGGGAGTGTGGGAGATGGGGGGAGTGTGGGAGACGGGGGAGAGTGTGGGAGACGGGGGAGAGTGTGGGAGACGGGGGAGAGTGTGGGAGACGGGGGAGTGTGGGAGATGGGGGGAGAGTGTGGGAGACGGGGTGAGTGTGAGAGACGGGGACGGAGTGTGGGAGACGGGGGAGTGTGGGAGACGGGGGAGTGTGGGAGACGGGGGGAGAGTGTGGGAGACGGGGGGAGAGTGTGGGAGACGGGGGAGAGTGTCGGAGAAGGGGGAGAGTGTGAGAGACGGGGGGAGAGTGTGAGAGACGGGGGGAGAGTATGGGAGACGGGGGGAGATTGTGGGAGACGGGGAGATTGTGGGAGATGGGGGGAGTGTGGGAGACGGGGGGAGAGTGTGGGAGACGGGGAGAGAGTGTGGGAGACGGGGGGAGAGTGTGGGAGATGGGGGGAGTGTGGGAGACGGGAGGAGAGTGTGGGAGACGGGGGAGAGTGTGGGAGATGGGGGGAGAGTGTGGGAGACGGGGTAGAGTGTGGGAGACGGGGGGGGGAGTGTGAGAGACGGGGGGAGTGTGGGAGACGGGGGTAGAGTGTGGGAGACGGGGGTAGAGTGTGGGAGACGGGGGTAGAGTGTGGGAGACGGGGGAGAGTGTGGGAGACGGGGGAGAGTGTGGGAGACGGGGGGGAGTGTGGGAGACGGGGGGAGTGTGGGAGACGGGGGGAGTGTGGGAAACGGGGGGGAGTGTGGGAGACGGGGGGAGTGTGGGAAACGGGGGGAGTGTGGGAAACGGGGGGAGAGTGTGGGAGATGGGGAGAGAGTGTGGGAGACGGGGGGAGAGTGTGGGAGATGGGGGGAGTGTGAGAGACGGGAGGAGAGTGTGGGAGACGGGGGAGAGTGTGGGAGATGGGGGGAGAGTGTGGGAGACGGGGGAGAGTGTGGGAGACGGGGGGGGGAGTGTGAGAGACGGGGGGAGTGTGGGAGACGGGGGTAGAGTGTGGGAGACGGGGGTAGAGTGTGGGAGACGGGGGTAGAGTGTGGGAGATGGGGGGGAGTGTGGGAGACGGGGGGAGAGTGTGGGAGACGGGGGGAGAGTGTGGGAGACGGGGGAGAGTGTGGGAGACGGGGAGAGTGTGGGAGATGTGGGGAGTGTGGGAAACGGGCCGAGAGTGTGGGAGACGGGGAGAGAGTGTGGGAGACGGGGGGAGAGTGTGGGAGATGGGGGGAGTGTGAGAGACGGGAGGAGAGTGTGGGAGACGGGGGAGAGTGTGGGAGATGGGGGGAGAGTGTGGGAGATGGGGGGAGAGTGTGGGAGACGGGGGAGAGTGTGGGAGACGGGGGGGGAAGTGTGAGAGACGGGGGGAGTGTGGGAGACGGGGGTAGAGTGTGGGAGACGGGGGTAGAGTGTGGGAGATGGGGGGGAGTGTGGGAGACGGGGGGAGAGTGTGGGAGACGGGGGGAGAGTGTGGGAGACGGGGGAGAGTGTGGGAGACGGGGAGAGTGTGTGAGATGTGGGGAGTGTGGGAGACGGGGGGTGAGTGTGGGAGACGGGGGGAGAGTGTGGCAGACGGGGGAGTGTGGGAGACGGGGGGAGAGTGTGGGAGACGGGGGGAGAGTGTGGGAGATGGGGGGGGAGTGTGGGAGACGGGGTGGAGTGTGGGAGACGGGGGAGATTGTGGGAGACGGGGGGAGAGTGTGGGAGACGGGGGAGAGTGTGGGAGACGGGGGGAGTGTGGGAAACGGGGGGAGAGTGTGGGAGACGGGGAGAGAGTGTGGGAGACGGGGGGAGAGTGTGGGAGATGGGGGGAGTGTGGGAGACGGGGGGGGAGTGTGGGAGATGGGGGGGAGTGTGGGAGACGGGGGGAGAGTGTGGGAGACGGGGGGAGAGTGTGGGAGACGGGGGAGAGTGTGGGAGACGGGGAGAGTGTGGGAGACGTGGGGAGTGTGGGAGACGGGGGGTGAGTGTGGGAGACGGGGGGAGAGTGTGGCAGACGGGGGACTGTGGGAGACCTGGGGAGAGTGTGGGAGACGGGGGGAGAGTGTGGGAGACGGGGGGAGAGTGTGGGAGACGGGGTGGAGTGTGGGAGACGGGGGAGAGTGTGGGAGACGGGGGAGAGTGTGGGAGACGGGGGAGAGTGTGGGAGACGGGGGGAGTGTGGGAAACGGGGGGAGAGTGTGGGAGACGGGGAGAGAGTGTGGGAAACGGGGGGAGAGTGTGGGAGATGGGGGGAGTGTGGGAGATGGGGGGAGTGTGGGAGACGGGGGAGAGTGTGGGAGACGGGGGAGAGTGTGGGAGACGGGGTGAGTGTGGGAGACGGGGGTGAGTGTGAGAGACGGGGACGGAGTGTGGGAGACGGGGGAGTGTGGGAGACGGGGGAGTGTGGGAGACGGGGGGAGAGTGTGGGAGACGGGGGGAGAGTGTGGGAGACGGGGGAGAGTGTCGGAGAAGGGGGAGAGTGTGAGAGACGGGGGGAGAGTGTGAGAGACGGGGGGAGAGTATGGGAGACGGGGGGAGATTGTGGGAGACGGGGAGATTGTGGGAGATGGGGGGAGTGTGGGAGACGGGGGGAGAGTGCGCGAGACGGGGGAGATTGTGGGAGACGGGGAGATTGTGGGAGACGGGGAGAGTGTGGGAGATGTGGGGAGTGTGGGAGACGGGGGAGAGTGTGGGAGACGGGGAGAGTGTGGGAGATGTGGGGAGTGTGGGAGACGGGGGGAGAATGCGCGAGACGGGGGAGATTGTGTGAGACGGGGAGAGTGTGGGAGATGTGGGGAGTGTGGGAGATGGGGGGAGAGTGTGGGAGACGGGGGAGAGTGTGGGAGACGGGGAGAGTGTGGGAGATGTGGGGAGTGTGGGAGACGGGGGGAGAGTGTGGGAGACGGGGGGAGAGTGTGGGAGACGGGGTGAGTGTGGGAGACGGGGAGAGAGTGTGGGAGACGGGGGGAGAGTGTGGGAGATGGGGGGAGTGTGGGAGACGGGGGAGAGTGTGGGAGACGGGGGAGAGTGTGGGAGACGGGGTGAGTGTGGGAGACGGGGGAGTGTGGGAGACGGGGGGAGTGTGGGAGACGGGGGGAGAGTGTGGGTGACTGGGGGAGTGTGTGGGAGACGGGGAGATTGTGGGAGACGGGGGAGAGTGTGGGAGACGGGGGAGAGTGTGGGAGAAGGGGGAGAGTGTGAGAGACGGGGGAGAGTGTGAGAGACGGGGGGAGAGTGTGGGAGACGGGGGGAGATTGTGGGAGACGGGGAGATTGTGGGAGATGGGGGGAGTGTGGGAGACGGGGGGAGAGTGGGAGACGGGGGAGAGTGTGGGAGACGGGGAGAGTGTGGGAGATGGGGGGAGAGTGTGGGAGACGGGGGAGAGTGTGGGAGACGGGGAGAGTGTGGGAGATGTGGCGAGTGTGGGAGACGGGGGGAGAGTGTGGGAGACGGGGGGAGAGTGTGGGAGACGGGGTGAGTGTGGGAGACGGGGAGAGAGTGTGGGAGACGGGGGGTGAGTGTGGGAGACGGGGGGAGAGTGTGGGAGACGGGGGGAGAGTGTGGGAGATGGGGGGGAGTGTGGGAGACGGGGGGAGAGTGTGGGAGACGGGGGGGAGAGTGTGGGAGACGGGGGGAGAGTGTGGGAGACGGGAGAGAGTGTGGGAGACGGGGGGAGAGTGAGGGAGACGGGGGGGAGTGTGGGAGACGGGGGGAAAGTGTGGGAGACGGGGGGAGAGTGTGGGAGACGGGGGGAGAGTGTGGGAGACGGGGTGAGTGTGGGAGACGGGGAGAGAGTGTGGGAGACGGGGTGAGTGTGGGAGACGGGGAGAGAGTGTGGGAGACGGGGGGTGAGTGTGGGAGACGGGGGGGAGTGTGGGAGACGGGGGTGAGTGTGGGAGACGGGGGGAGAGTGTGGGAGACGGGGGAGAGTGTGGGAGACGGGGAGAGAGTGTGGGAGACGGGGGGAGAGTGTGGGAGACGGGGGGAGAGTGTGGGAGACGGGGGGAGAGTGTGGGAGATGGGGGGGAGAGTGTGGGAGACGGGGGAGAGTGTGGGAGACGGGGAGAGAGTGTGGGAGACGGGGGGAGAGTGTGGGAGATGGGGGGGAGTGTGGGAGACGGGGAGAGAGTGTGGGAGACGGGGGGAGAGTGTGGGAGATGGGGGGGAGTGTGGGAGACGGGGGGAGAGTGTGGGAGATGGGGGGGAGAGTGTGGGAGACGGGGGGAGAGTGTGGGAGACGGGAGAGAGTGTGGGAGACGGGGGGAGAGTGAGGGAGACGGGGGGGGAGTGTGGGAGACGGGGGGAAAGTGTGGGAGACGGGGGGAGAGTGTGGGAGACGGGGGGAGAGTGTGGGAGACGGGGAGAGAGTGTGGGAGACGGGGAGAGAGTGTGGGAGACGGGGGTGAGTGTGGGAGACGGGGGGGAGTGTGGGAGACGGGGGAGAGTGTGGGAGACGGGGAGAGAGTGTGGGAGACGGGGTGGAGTGTGGGAGACGGGGTGGAGTGTTGGAGACGGGGGAGAGTGTGGGAGATGGGGGAGAGTGTGGGAGACGGGGTGGAGTGTGGGAGACGGGGTGGAGTGTGGGAGACGGGGGAGAGTGTGGGAGATGGGGGAGAGTGTGGGAGACGGGGGGAGAGTGTGGGAGACGGGGGAGAGTGTGGGAGACGGGGAGAGTGTGGGAGACGGGGGAGAGTGTGGGAGATGGGGGAGAGTGTGGGAGACGGGGGGGGAGTGTGGGAGACGGGGGGGAGTGTGGGAGACGGGGGGAGTGTGGGAAACGGGGGGAGTGTGGGAAACGGGGGGAGAGTGTGGGAGACGGGGAGAGAGTGTGGGAGACGGGGGGACAGTGTGGGAGACGGGGGGAGAGTGTGGGAGACGGGGAGAGAGTGTGGGAGACGGGGGGAGAGTGTGGGAGATGGGGGGAGTGTGAGAGACGGGAGGAGAGTGTGGGAGACGGGGGAGAGTGTGGGAGATGGGGGGAGAGTGTGGGAGACGGGGGAGAGTGTGGGAGACGGGGGGGGAGTGTGAGAGACGGGGGGAGTGTGGGAGACGGGGGTAGAGTGTGGGAGACGGGGGTAGAGTGTGGGAGAAGGGGGGGAGTGTGCGAGACGGGGGGAGAGTGTGGGAGACGGGGGGAGAGTGTGGGAGACGGGGGAGAGTGTGGGAGACGGGGAGAGTGTGGGAGATGTGGGGAGTGTGGGAGACGGGGGGTGAGTGTGGGAGACGGGGGGAGAGTGTGGCAGACGGGGGAGTGTGGGAGACGGGGGGAGAGTGTGGGAGACGGGGGGAGAGTGTGGGAGATGGGGGGGGAGTGTGGGAGACGGGGTGGAGTGTGGGAGACGGGGGAGAGTGTGGGAGACGGGGGGAGAGTGTGGGAGACGGGGGAGAGTGTGGGAGACGGGGGGAGTGTGGGAAACGGGGGGAGAGTGTGGGAGACGGGGAGAGAGTGTGGGAGACGGGGGGAGAGTGTGGGAGATGGGGGGAGTGTGGGAGACGGGGGGGGAGTGTGAGAGACGGGGGGAGTGTGGGAAACGGGGGTAGAGTGTGGGAGATGGGGGGGAGTGTGGGAGACGGGGGGAGAGTGTGGGAGACGGGGGGAGAGTGTGGGAGACGGGGGAGAGTGTGGGAGACGGGGAGAGAGTGGGAGATGTGGGGAGTGTGGGAAACGGGGGGAGAGTGTGGCAACGTGGGAGAGTGTGGGAGACGGGGAGAGTGTGGGAGATGTGGGGAGTGTGGGAGACGGGGGGAGAGTGTGGGAGACGGGGGGAGAGTGTGGGAGATGGGGTGTGTGTGGGAGACGGGGAGAGAGTGTGGGAGACGGGGGTAGAGTGTGGGAGACGGGGGTAGAGTGTGGGAGACGGGGGGAGAGTGTGGGAGACGGGGGAGAGTGTGGGAGACGGGGAGAGTGTGGGAGATGTGGGGAGTGTGGGAGACGGGGGGTGAGTGTGGGAGACGGGGGGAGAGTGTGGCAGACGGGGGAGTGTGGGAGACGGGGGGAGAGTGTGGGAGACGGGGGGAGAGTGTGGGAGACGGGGGGAGAGTGTGGGAGACGGGGTGGAGTGTGGGAGACGGGGGAGAGTGTGGGAGACGGGGGAGAGTGTGGGAGACGGGGGAGAGTGTGGGAGACGGGGGGAGTGTGGGAAACGGGGGGAGAGTGTGGGAGACGGGGAGAGAGTGTGGGAAACGGGGGGAGAGTGTGGGAGATGGGGGGAGTGTGGGAGACGGGGGAGAGTGTGGGAGACGGGGAGAGTGTGGGAGATGTGGGGAGTGTGGGAGACGGGGGGTGAGTGTGGGAGACGGGGGGAGAGTGTGGCAGACGGGGGAGTGTGGGAGACGGGGGGAGAGTGTGGGAGACGGGGGGAGAGTGTGGGAGACGGGGGGAGAGTGTGGGAGACGGGGTGGAGTGTGGGAGACGGGGGAGAGTGTGGGAGACGGGGGAGAGTGTGGGAGACGGGGGAGAGTGTGGGAGACGGGGGGAGTGTGGGAAACGGGGGGAGAGTGTGGGAGACGGGGAGAGAGTGTGGGAAACGGGGGGAGAGTGTGGGAGATGGGGGGAGTGTGGGAGACGGGGGAGAGTGTGGGAGACGGGGTGAGTGTGGGAGACGGGGTGAGTGTGAGAGACGGGGATGGAGTGTGGGAGACGGGGGAGTGTGGGAGACGGGGGGAGTGTGGGAGACGGGGGGAGAGTGTGGGAGATGGGGGGGAGAGTGGGAGACGGGGGGAGAGCGTGGGAGACGGGGAGATTGTGGGAGACGGGGAAGAGTGTGGGAGACGGGGGGGGGAGTGTGGGAGACGGGGGGGAGTGTGGGAGACGGGGGGAGTGTGGGAAACGGGGGGAGTGTGGGAAACGGGGTGAGTGTGAGAGACGGGGATGGAGTGTGGGAGACGGGGGAGTGTGGGAGACGGGGGGAGTGTGGGAGACGGGGGGAGAGTGTGGGAGATGGGGGGGAGAGTGGGAGACGGGGGGAGAGTGTGGGAGACGGGGAGATTGTGGGAGACGGGGGAGAGTGTGGGAGACGGGGGAGAGTGTGGGAGAAGGGGGAGAGTGTGAGAGACGGGGGGAGAGTGTGAGAGACGGGGGGAGAGTGAGGGAGACGGGGGGAGTGTGGGAGACGGGGGGAAAGTGTGGGAGACGGGAGAGAGTGTGGGAGACGGGGGGAGAGTGTTGGAGACGGGGGGGAGTGTGGGAGACGGGGGAGAGTGTGGGAGACGGGGGGAGAGTGTGGGAGACGGGGGGTGAGTGTGGGAGACGGGGGAGAGTGTGGGAGAGGGGGAGAGAGTGTGGGAGACGGGGTGGAGTGTGGGAGACGGGGGGAGAGTGTGGGAGACGGGGGGAGAGTGTGGGAGACGGGGGGAGAGTGTGGGAGATGGGGGGAGAGTGTGGGAGATGGGGGGAGTGTGGGAGACGGGGGGGGGAGTGTGGGAG
The DNA here is from genome assembly GCF_037043375.1 of Chiloscyllium plagiosum. Classification (NCBI taxonomy): domain Eukaryota; kingdom Metazoa; phylum Chordata; class Chondrichthyes; order Orectolobiformes; family Hemiscylliidae; genus Chiloscyllium; species Chiloscyllium plagiosum. The sequence continues at coordinate 2,358,413 of NW_028270182.1, forward strand.
ACGGGGGGGAGTGTGGGAGACGGGGGGAGTGTGGGAAACGGGGGGAGTGTGGGAAACGGGGGGAGAGTGTGGGAGACGGGGAGAGAGTGTGGGAGACGGGGGGAGAGTGTGGGAGATGGGGGGAGTGTGAGAGACGGGAGGAGAGTGTGGGAGACGGGGGAGAGTGTGGGAGATGGGGGGAGAGTGTGGGAGACGGGGGAGAGTGTGGGAGACGGGGGGGGAGTGTGAGAGACGGGGGGAGTGTGGGAGACGGGGGTAGAGTGTGGGAGACGGGGGTAGAGTGTGGGAGATGGGGGGGAGTGTGGGAGACGGGGGGAGAGTGTGGGAGACGGGGGAGAGTGTGGGAGACGGGGAGAGTGTGGGAGATGTGGGGAGTGTGGGAGACGGGGGGTGAGTGTGGGAGACGGGGGGAGAGTGTGGCAGACGGGGGAGTGTGGGAGACGGGGTGAGAGTGTGGGAGACGGGGGGAGAGTGTGGGAGATGGGGGGGGGAGTGTGGGAGACGGGGTGGAGTGTGGGAGACGGGGTGGAGTGTGGGAGACGGGGGAGAGTGTGGGAGACGGGGGGAGAGTGTGGGAGACGGGGGAGAGTGTGGGAGACGGGGGGAGTGTGGGAAACGGGGGGAGAGTGTGGGAGACGGGGAGAGAGTGTGGGAGACGGGGGGAGAGTGTGGGAGATGGGGGGAGTGTGGGAGACGGGGGGGGAGTGTGAGAGACGGGGGGAGTGTGGGAAACGGGGGTAGAGTGTGGGAGATGGGGGGGAGTGTGGGAGACGGGGGGAGAGTGTGGGAGACGGGGGGAGAGTGTGGGAGACGGGGGAGAGTGTGGGAGACGGGGAGAGTGTGGGAGATGTGGGGAGAGTGTGGGAGACGGGGGGTGAGTGTGGGAGACGGGGGAGAGTGTGGGAGACGGGGAGAGTGTGGGAGATGTGGGGAGTGTGGGAGATGGGGGGGAGTGTGGGAGACGGGGGGAGAGTGTGGGAGACGGGGGGTGAGTGTGGGAGACGGGGGAGAGTGTGGGAGACGGGGAGAGTGTGGGAGATGTGGGGAGTGTGGGAGACGGGGGGTGAGTGTGGGAGACGGGGGGAGAGTGTGGCAACGTGGGAGAGTGTGGGAGACGGGGAGAGTGTGGGAGATGTGGGGAGTGTGGGAGACGGGGGGAGAGTGTGGGAGACGGGGGGAGAGTGTGGGAGATGGGGTGAGTGTGGGAGACAGGGAGAGAGTGTGGGAGATGGGGGTGAGTGTGGGAGACGGGGGGGAGTGTGGGAGACGGGGGGAGAGTGTGGGAGACGGGGGGAGAGTGTGGGAGACGGGGAGAGAGTGTGGGAGACGGGGGGAGAGTGTGGGAGACGGGGGGAGAGTGTGGGAGACGGGGAGAGAGTGTGGGAGACGGGGGGAGAGTGTGGGAGACGGGGGGAGAGTGTGGGAGATGGGGGAGAGTGTGGGAGACGGGGGGAGAGTGTGGGAGACGGGGGGAGAGTGTGGGAGACGGGAGAGAGTGTGGGAGACGGGAGAGAGTGTGGGAGACGGGGGAGAGTGTAGGAGACGGGGGTGAGTGTGGGAGACGGGGGGGAGTGTGGGAGATGGGGGGAGAGTGTGGGAGATGTGGGGAGTGTGGGAGACGGGGGGTGAGTGTGGGAGACGGGGGGTGAGTGTGTGAGACGGGGAGAGTGTGGGAGATGTGGGGAGTGTGGGAGACGGGGGGGGAGTGTGAGAGACGGGGGGAGTTTGGGAGACGGGGAGAGAGTGTGGGAGACGGGGGGAGAGTGTGGGAGACGGGGGGAGAGTGTGGGAGACGGGGAGAGAGTGTGGGAGACGGGGGGAGAGTGTGGGAGACGGGGGGAGAGTGTGGGAGATGGGGGAGAGTGTGGGAGACGGGGGGAGAGTGTGGGAGACGGGGGGAGAGTGTGGGAGACGGGAGAGAGTGTGGGAGACGGGAGAGAGTGTGGGAGACGGGGGAGAGTGTAGGAGACGGGGGTGAGTGTGGGAGACGGGGGGGAGTGTGGGAGATGGGGGGAGAGTGTGGGAGATGTGGGGAGTGTGGGAGACGGGGGGTGAGTGTGGGAGACGGGGGGTGAGTGTGTGAGACGGGGAGAGTGTGGGAGATGTGGGGAGTGTGGGAGACGGGGGGTGAGTGCGGGAGACGGGGGGTGAGTGTGTGAGACAGGGAGAGTGTGGGAGATGGGGGGGAGTGTGGGAGACGGGGGGAGAGTGTGGGAGATGTGGGGAGTGTGGGAGACGGGGGGTGAGTGTGGGAGACGGGGGGTGAGTGTGTGAGACGGGGAGAGTGTGGGAGATGTGGGGAGTGTGGGAGACGGGGGGAGTGTGGGAGACGGGGGGAGAGTGTGGGAGACGGGGGAGAGTGTGGGAGACGGGGGGAGAGTGTGGGAGACGGGGGAGAGTGTGGGAGACGGGGAGAGTGTGGGAGATGTGGGGAATGTGGGGGGGGGAGAGTGTGGGAGACGGGGGGAGAGTGTGGGAGACGGGGGGAGAGTGTGGGAGACGGGGGGAGAGTGTGGGAGACGGGGGAGAGTGTGGGAGACGGGGGGAGAGTGTGGGAGACGGGGGAGAGTGTGGGAGACGGGGAGAGTGTGGGAGATGTGGGGAATGTGGGGGGGGGAGAGTGTGGGAGACGGGGGGAGAGTGTGGGAGACGGGGGGAGAGTGTGGGAGACGGGGGGAGAGTGTGGGAGATGGGGGGAGTGTGAGAGACGGGAGGAGAGTGTGGGAGACGGGGGAGAGTGTGGGAGATGGGGGGAGAGTGTGGGAGACGGGGGAGAGTGTGGGAGACGGGGAGAGTGTGGGAGATGTGGGGAGTGTGGGAGACGGGGGGTGAGTGTGGGAGACGGGGGGAGAGTGTGGCAGACGGGGGAGTGTGGGAGACGGGGGGAGAGTGTGGGAGACGGGGGGAGAGTGTGGGAGATGGGGGGGGGAGTGTGGGAGACGGGGTGGAGTGTGGGAGACGGGGGAGAGTGTGGGAGACGGGGGGAGAGTGTGGGAGACGGGGGAGAGTGTGGGAGACGGGGGGAGTGTGGGAAACGGGGGGAGAGTGTGGGAGACGGGGAGAGAGTGTGGGAGACGGGGGGAGAGTGTGGGAGATGGGGGGAGTGTGGGAGACGGGGGGGGGAGTGTGAGAGACGGGGGGAGTGTGGGAAACGGGGGTAGAGTGTGGGAGATGGGGGGGAGTGTGGGAGACGGGGGGAGAGTGTGGGAGACGGGGGGAGAGTGTGGGAGACGGGGGAGAGTGTGGGAGACGGGGAGAGAGTGGGAGATGTGGGGAGTGTGGGAAACGGGGGGAGAGTGTGGCAACGTGGGAGAGTGTGGGAGACGGGGAGAGTGTGGGAGATGTGGGGAGTGTGGGAGACGGGGGGAGAGTGTGGGAGACGGGGGGAGAGTGTGGGAGATGGGGTGTGTGTGGGAGACGGGGAGAGAGTGTGGGAGACGGGGGTAGAGTGTGGGAGACGGGGGTAGAGTGTGGGAGATGGGGGGGAGTGTGGGAGACGGGGGGAGAGTGTGGGAGACGGGGGGAGAGTGTGGGAGACAGGGGAGAGTGTGGGAGACGGGGAGAGTGTGGGAGATGTGGGGAGTGTGGGAGACGGAGGGTGAGTGTGGGAGACGGGGGGAGAGTGTGGCAGACGGGGGAGTGTGGGAGACGGGGGGAGAGTGTGGGAGACGGGGGGAGAGTGTGGGAGACGGGGGGAGAGTGTGGGAGACGGGGTGGAGTGTGGGAGACGGGGGAGAGTGTGGGAGACGGGGGAGAGTGTGGGAGACGGGGGAGAGTGTGGGAGACGGGGGGAGTGTGGGAAACGGGGGGAGAGTGTGGGAGACGGGGAGAGAGTGTGGGAAACGGGGGGAGAGTGTGGGAGATGGGGGGAGTGTGGGAGACGGGGGAGAGTGTGGGAGACGGGGTGAGTGTGGGAGACGGGGTGAGTGTGAGAGACGGGGATGGAGTGTGGGAGACGGGGGAGTGTGGGAGACGGGGGGAGTGTGGGAGACGGGGGGAGAGTGTGGGAGATGGGGGGGAGAGTGGGAGACGGGGGGAGAGTGTGGGAGACGGGGAGATTGTGGGAGACGGGGGAGAGTGTGGGAGACGGGGGGGGAGTGTGGGAGACGGGGGGGAGTGTGGGAGACGGGGGGAGTGTGGGAAACGGGGGGAGTGTGGGAAACGGGGTGAGTGTGAGAGACGGGGATGGAGTGTGGGAGACGGGGGAGTGTGGGAGACGGGGGGAGTGTGGGAGACGGGGGGAGAGTGTGGGAGATGGGGGGGAGAGTGGGAGACGGGGGGAGAGTGTGGGAGACGGGGAGATTGTGGGAGACGGGGGAGAGTGTGGGAGACGGGGGAGAGTGTGGGAGAAGGGGGAGAGTGTGAGAGACGGGGGGAGAGTGTGAGAGACGGGGGGAGAGTGAGGGAGACGGGGGGGAGTGTGGGAGACGGGGGGAAAGTGTGGGAGACGGGAGAGAGTGTGGGAGACGGGGGGAGAGTGTTGGAGACGGGGGGGAGTGTGGGAGACGGGGGAGAGTGTGGGAGACGGGGGGAGAGTGTGGGAGACGGGGGGTGAGTGTGGGAGACGGGGGAGAGTGTGGGAGAGGGGGAGAGAGTGTGGGAGACGGGGTGGAGTGTGGGAGACGGGGTGGAGTGTGGGAGACGGGGGAGAGTGTGGGAGATGGGGGGAGAGTGTGGGAGACGGGGGAGAGTGTGGGAGATGGGGGTGAGTGTGGGAGACGGGGGGGGGAGTGTGGGAGACGGGGGGGAGTGTGGGAGACGGGGGGAGTGTGGGAAACGGGGGGAGTGTGGGAAACGGGGGGAGAGTGTGGGAGACGGGGAGAGAGTGTGGGAGACGGGGGGAGAGTGTGGGAGATGGGGGGAGTGTGAGAGACGGGAGGAGAGTGTGGGAGACGGGGGAGAGTGTGGGAGATGGGGGGAGAGTGTGGGAGACGGGGGAGAGTGTGGGAGACGGGGGGGGAGTGTGAGAGACGGGGGGAGTGTGGGAGACGGGGGTAGAGTGTGGGAGACGGGGGTAGAGTGTGGGAGATGGGGGGGAGTGTGGGAGACGGGGGGAGAGTGTGGGAGACGGGGGAGAGTGTGGGAGACGGGGAGAGTGTGGGAGATGTGGGGAGAGTGTGGGAGACGGGGGAGAGTGTGGGAGACGGGGGGAGAGTGTGGCAGACGGGGGAGTGTGGGAGACGGGGGGAGAGTGTGGGAGACGGGGGGAGAGTGTGGGAGATGGGGGGGGAGTGTGGGAGACGGGGTGGAGTGTGGGAGACGGGGGAGAGTGTGGGAGACGGGGGGAGAGTGTGGGAGACGGGGGAGAGTGTGGGAGACGGGGGGAGTGTGGGAAACGGGGGGAGAGTGTGGGAGACGGGGAGAGAGTGTGGGAGACGGGTGGAGAGTGTGGGAGATGGGGGGAGTGTGGGAGACGGGGGGGGGAGTGTGAGAGACGGGGGGAGTGTGGGAAACGGGGGTAGAGTGTGGGAGATGGGGGGGAGTGTGGGAGACGGGGGGAGAGTGTGGGAGACGGGGGGAGAGTGTGGGAGACGGGGGAGAGTGTGGGAGACGGGGAGAGTGTGGGAGATGTGGGGAGTGTGGGAGACGGGGGGTGAGTGTGGGAGACGGGGGGAGAGTGTGGCAACGTGGGAGAGTGTGGGAGACGGGGAGAGTGTGGGAGATGTGGGGAGTGTGGGAGACGGGGGGAGAGTGTGGGAGACGGGGGGAGAGTGTGGGAGATGGGGTGAGTGTGGGAGACAGGGAGAGAGTGTGGGAGATGGGGGTGAGTGTGGGAGACGGGGGGGAGTGTGGGAGACGGGGGGAGAGTGTGGGAGACGGGGGGAGAGTGTGGGAGACGGGGAGAGAGTGTGGGAGACGGGGGAGAGTGTGGGAGACGGGGGAGAGTGTGGGAGACGGGGGAGAGTGTGGGAGACGGGGGTGAGTGTGGGAGACGGGGGGGAGTGTGGGAGATGGGGGGAGAGTGTGGGAGATGTGGGGAGTGTGGGAGACGGGGGGTGAGTGTGGGAGACGGGGGGTGAGTGTGTGAGACGGGGAGAGTGTGGGAGATGTGGGGAGTGTGGGAGACGGGGGGGGAGTGTGAGAGACGGTGGGTGTGTGGGAGACGGGGGGTGAGTGCGGGAGACGGGGGGTGAGTGTGTGAGACAGGGAGAGTGTGGGAGATGGGGGGGAGTGTGGGAGACGGGGGGAGAGTGTGGGAGATGTGGGGAGTGTGGGAGACGGGGGGTGAGTGTGGGAGACGGGGGGTGAGTGTGTGATTCGGGGAGAGTGTGGGAGATGTGGGGAGTGTGGGAGACGGGGGGGGAGTGTGAGAGACGGGGGGAGTGTGGGAGACGGGGGGAGAGTGTGGGAGACGGGGGAGAGTGTGGGAGACGGGGGGAGAGTGTGGGAGACGGGGGAGAGTGTGGGAGACGGGGAGAGTGTGGGAGATGTGGGGAATGTGGGGGGGGGAGAGTGTGGGAGACGGGGGGAGAGTGTGGGAGACGGGGGGAGAGTGTGGGAGACGGGGGGAGAGTGTGGGAGATGGGGGGAGTGTGAGAGACAGGAGGAGAGTGTGGGAGACGGGGGAGAGTGTGGGAGATGGGGGGAGAGTGTGGGAGACAGGGAGAGTGTGGGAGACGGGGGGGGGGAGTGTGAGAGACGGGGGGAGTGTGGGAGACGGGGGTAGAGTGTGGGAGACGGGGGTAGAGTGTGGGAGATGGGGGGGAGTGTGGGAGACGGGGGGAGAGTGTGGGAGACGGGGGGAGAGTGTGGGAGACGGGGGAGAGTGTGGGAGACGGGGAGAGTGTGGGAGATGTGGGGAGTGTGGGAGACGGGGGGTGAGTGTGGGAGACGGGGGGAAAGTGTGGCAGACGGGGGAGTGTGGGAGACGGGGGGAGAGTGTGGGAGACGGGGGGAGAGTGTGGGAGATGGGGGGGGAGTGTGGGAGACGGGGTGGAGTGTGGGAGACGGGGGAGAGTGTGGGAGACGGGGGGAGAGTGTGGGAGACGGGGGAGAGTGTGGGAGACGGGGGGAGTGTGGGAAACGGGGGGAGAGTGTGGGAGACGGGGAGAGAGTGTGGGAGACGGGGGGAGAGTGTGGGAGATGGGGGGAGTGTGGGAGACGGGGGTAGAGTGTGGGAGATGGGGGGGAGTGTGGGAGACGGGGGGAGAGTGTGGGAGACGGGGGGAGAGTGTGGGAGACGGGGGGAGAGTGTGGGAGACGGGGGAGAGTGTGGGAGACGGGGAGAGTGTGGGAGATGTGGGGAGTGTGGGAGACGGGGGGTGAGTGTGGGAGACGGGGGGAGAGTGTGGCAACGTGGGAGAGTGTGGGAGACGGGGAGAGTGTGGGAGATGTGGGGAGTGTGGGAGACGGGGGGAGAGTGTGGGAGACGGGGGGAGAGTGTGGGAGACGGGGAGAGAGTGTGGGAGACGGGGGGGAGTGTGGGAGACGGGGGGAGAGTGTGGGAGACGGGGGGGAGTGTGGGAGACGGGGAGAGAGTGTGGGAGACGGGGGGAGAGTGTGGGAGACGGGGGGAGAGTGTGGGAGACGGGGAGAGAGTGTGGGAGACGGGGGGAGAGTGTGGGAGACGGGGGGAGAGTGTGGGAGATGGGGGAGAGTGTGGGAGACGGGGGGAGAGTGTGGGAGACGGGGGGAGTTTGTGGGAGACGGGGGGAGAGTGTGGGAGACGGGAGAGAGTGTGGGAGACGGGAGAGAGTGTGGGAGACGGGAGAGAGTGTGGGAGACGGGGGTGAGTGTGGGAGACGGGGGAGAGTGTGGGAGACGGGGGAGAGTGTGGGAGACGGGGGAGAGTTTGGGAGACGGGGGAGAGTTTGGGAGACGGGGGGAGAGTGTGGGAGACGGGGGAGAGTGTGGGAGACGGGGGGAGTGTGTGGGAGACGGGGAGAGAGTGTGGGAGACGGGGGGGAGTGTGGGAGACGGGGGGGAGTGTGGGAGACGGGGGGGAGTGTGGGAGATGGGGGGAGAGTGTGGGAGATGTGGGGAGTGTGGGAGACGGGGGGAGAGTGTGGGTGACGGGGGGAGAGTGTGGGAGACGGGGAGAGAGTGTGGGAGACGGGGGGAGAGTGTGGGACACGGGGGGAGAGTGTGGGAGATGGGGGTGAGTGTGGGAGACGGGGGGAGAGTGTGGGAGACGGGGGGAGAGTGTGGGAGACGGGGGGAGTGTGTGGGAGACGGGAGAGAGTGTGGGAGACGGGGGAGAGTGTGGGATATGGGGGGAGAGTGTGGGAGACGGGGGGAGAGTGTGGGAGACGGGGGGAGAGTGTGGGAGACGGGGGGAGAGTGTGGGAGACGGGGGGAGAGTGTGGGAGACGGGGAGTGAGTGTGGGAGATGGGGGTGAGTGTGGGATACGGGGGTGAGTGTGGGAGACGGGGTGAGAGTGTGGGAGACAGGGGGAGAGTGTGGGAGACGGGGAGAGTGTGGGAGACAGGGGAGAGTGTGGGAGACGGGGGGGAGTGTGGGAGACAGGGGGGAGTGTGGGAGACCGGGAGAGTGTGGGAGATGTGGGGAGTGTGGGAGACGGGGGGTGAGTGTGGGAGACGGGGGGTGAGTGTGGGAGACCGGGAGAGTGTGGGAGATGTGGGGAGTGTGGGAGACGGGGGGTGAGTGTGGGAGACGGGAGGAGAGTGTGGGAGATGGGGGGGGGAGTGTGGGAGACAGGGGGAGAGTGTGGGAGATGGGGGGGAGTGTGGGAGACAGGGGGAGAGTGTGGGAGATGGGGGGAGTGTGGGAGACAGGGGGAGAGTGTGGGAGACGGGGGGTGAGTGTGGGAGACGGGGAGAGTGTGGGAGACGGGGGGAAGGTTGAGAGACGGGGGGAGTGTGTGGGAGACGGGGGGAGAGTGTGGGAGATGGGGGGGAGTGTGGGAGACAGGGGGAGAGTGTGGGAGACGGGGGGTGAGTGTGGGAGACGGGGAGAGTGTGGGAGACGGGGGGAAGGTTGAGAGACGGGGGGAGTGTGTGGGAGACGGGGGGAGAGTGTGGGAGATGGGGGTGAGTGTGGGAGACGAGGGGGAGTGTGGGAGACGGGGGGAGTGTGAGAGACGGGGGGAGAGTGTGGGAGACGGGGGGAGAGTGTGGGAGACGGGGGGAGAGTGTGGGAGGTGGGGGGAGTGTGAGAGACGGGGGGAGAGTGTGGGAGACGGGGGAGAGTGTGGGAGATGGGAGGGAGTGTGGGAGACGGGGGGGGAATGTGAGCGACGGGGGTAGAGTGTGGGAGACGGGGGTAGAGTGTGGGAGATGGGGGGGAGTGTGGGAGACGGGGGGAGAGTGTGGGAGACGGGGGGAGAGTGTGGGAGATGGGGGAGAGTGTGGGAGACGGGGCGAGTATGGGAGATGTCGGGAGTGTGGGAGACGGGGGGTGAGTGTGGGAGACGGGGGGAGTGTGGGAGACGGGGGGTGAGTGTGGGAGACGGGGGGGAGTGTGGTAGACGGGGGGAGTGTGGGAGACGGGGGGAGAGTGTGGGAGACGGGGGAGAGTGTGGGAGACGGGGGGAGAGTGTGGGAGACGGGGTGAGAGTGTGGGAGACGGGGGGAGAGTGTGGGAGACGGGGGGAGAGTGTGGGAGACGGGGAGAGAGTGTGGGAGACGGGGGGAGAGTGTGGGAGATGGGGGGAGTGTGAGAGACGGGGGGAGAGTGTGGGAGACGGGGGGAGAGTGTGGGAGACGGGGGGTGAGTGTGGGAGACGGGGAGAGTGTGGGAGATGTGGGGAGTGTGGGAGACGGGGTGGAGTGTGGGAGACGGGGGAGAGTGTGGGAGACGGGGGGAGAGTGTGGGAGACGGGTGGAGAGTGTGGGAGACGGGGGGAGTGTGGGAGACGGGGTGGGGTGTGGGAGACGGGGGGAGAGTGTGGGAAACGGGTGGAGAGTGTGGGAGACGGGGAGAGAGTGTGGGAGACGGGGTGGGGTGTGGGAGATGGGGGGAGTGTGTGGGAGACGGGGGGAGAGTGTGGGAGACGGGGGGTGAGTGTGGGAGACGGGGGGTGAGTGTGGGAGACGGGGGGTGAGTGTGGGAGACGGGGAGAGTGTGGGAGATGTGGGGAGTGTGGGAGACGGGGGGTGAGTGTGGGAGACGGGGAGAGTGTGGGAGACGGGAAGAGTGTGGGAGATGTGGGGAGTGTGGGAGACGGGGAGAGTGTGGGAGATGGGGGGAGTGTGGGAGATGGGGGGTGAGTGTGGGAGACGGGGAGAGTGTGGGAGACGGGGGGAAGGTTGAGAGACGGGGGGAGTGTGTGGGAGACGGGGGGAGAGTGTGGGAGATGGGGGTGAGTGTGGGAGACGGGGGGAGTGTGGGAGACGGGGGGGAGTGTGGGAGATGGGCGTAGTGTAAGAGACGGGGGGAGAGTGTGGGAGACGGGGGGAGAGTGTGAGAGACGGGGGAGTGTGGGAGACGGGGGGAGAGTGTGGGAGACAGGGGGAGAGTGTGGGAGACGGGGGGTGAGTGTGGGAGACGGGGAGAGTGTGGGAGACGGGGGGAAGGTTGAGAGACGGGGGGAGTGTGTGGGAGACGGGGGGAGAGTGTGGGAGATGGGGGTGAGTGTGGGAGACGGAGGGGAGTGTGGGAGACGGGGGGGGAGTGTGGGAGATGGGGGGAGAGTGTGGGAGACGGGGGGAGAGTGTGGGAGACGGGGGAAGAGTGTGAGAGACGGGGGGAGAGTGTGGGAGACGGGGGGAGAGTGTGGGAGACGGGGGGAGAGTGTGGGAGACGGGGGGAGAGTGTGGGAGATGGGGGGAGTGTGGGAGACGGGGGGGGGAGTGTGAGAGACGGGGGGGCGTGTGAGAGATGGGGGGAGCGTGTGGGAGTCCGGGAGAGTGTGGGAGACGGGGTGTGAGTGTGGGAGACGGGGGGAGTGTGGGAGACGGAGGGAGTGTGGGAGACGGGGGGAGTTTGGGAGACGGGGGGAGTGTGGGAGACGGGGGGAGAGTGTGGGAGACGGGGGGAGAGTGTGGGAGACGGGGGGAGAGTGTGGGAGACGGGGGGAGAGTGTGGGAGACGGGGGGAGAGTGTGGGAGACGGGGGGAGAGTGTGGGAGACGGGGGAGAGTGTGGGAGACGGGGAGAGTGTGGGAGACGGGGAGAGTGTGGGAGACGGGGGAGAGTGTGGGAGACGGGGGGAGAGTGTGGGAGACGGGGAGAGTGTGGGAGACGGCGTGGAGTGTGGGAAACGGGGGGAGAGTGTGGGAGACTGGGAGAGTGTGGGAGACGGGGAGAGAGTGTGGGAGACAGGGGGAGAGTGTGGGAGACGGGGAGAGTGTGGGAGACGGCGTGGAGTGTGGGAAACGGGGGGAGACTGTGGGAGACTGGGGGTTGTGTGAGAGACGTGGGGAGAGTGTGAGAGACGGGGGGAGAGTGTGGGTGACGGGGGAGAGTGTGGGAGATGGGAAGGAGTGTGGGAGATGGGAGGGAGTGTGGGAGACGGGGGGGGAGTGTGAGCGACGGGGGGAGTGTGGGAGACGGGGGTAGAGTGTGGGAGATGGGGGGGAGTGTGGGAGACGGGGGGAGAGTGTGGGAGACGGGGGGAGAGTGTGGGAGATGGGGGAGAGTGTGGGAGACGGGGCGAGTGTGGGAGATGTGGGGAGTGTGGAAGACGGGGGGTGAGTGTGGGAGACGGGGGGAGAGTGTGGGAGACGGGGGAGAGTGTGGGAGACGCGGGAGAGTGTGGGAGACGGGGGGAGAGTGTGGGAGACGGGAAGAGTGTGGGAGACGGGGAGAGTGTGGGAGACGGCGTGGAGTGTGGGAGACGGGGGGAGAGTGTGGGAGACGGGGAGAGAGTGTGGGAGACGGGGAGAGAGTGTGGGAGACGGGGGGAGAGTGTGGGAGATGGGGGGAGTGTGAGAGACGGGGGGAGAGTGTGGGAGACGGGGAGAGTGTGGGAGATGGGAGGGAGTGTGGGAGACGGGGGGGGAATGTGAGCGACGGGGGGAGTGTGGGAGACGGGGGTAGAGTGTGGGAGATGGGGGGGAGTGTGGGAGACGGGGGGAGAGTGTGGGAGACGGGGGGAGAGTGTGGGAGACGGGGGGAGAGTGTGGGAGACGGGGGAGAGTGTGGGAGACGGGGGAGAGTGTGGGAGACGGGGGGAGAGTGTGGGAGACGGGTGGAGAGTGTGGGAGACGGGGGGAGTGTGGGAGACGGGGTGGGGTGTGGGAGACGGGGGGAGAGTGTGGGAAACGGGGGGAGAGTGTGGGAGACGGGGAGAGAGTGTGGGAGACGGGGGGTGAGTGTGGGAGACGGGGGGAGTGTGGGAGATGTGGGGAGTGTGGGAGACGGGGGGTGAGTGTGGGAGACGGGGAGAGTGTGGGAGGTGGGGGGGAGTGTGGGAGACGGGGGAGACTGTGGGAGACGGGGGAGAGTGTGGGAGACGGGGAGAGTGTGGGAGATGTGGGGAGTGTGGATGACGGGGAGAGTGTGGGAGATGGGGGGAGTGTGGGAGATGGGGGGTGAGTGTGGGAGACGGGGAGAGTGTGGGAGACGGGGGGAAGGTTGAGAGACGGGGGGAGTGTGTGGGAGACGGGGGGAGAGTGTGGGAGATGGGGGTGAGTGTGGGAGACGGGGGGGAGTGTGGGAGACGGGGGGGAGTGTGGGAGATGGGCGTAGTGTAAGAGACGGGGGGAGAGTGTGGGAGACGGGGGGAGAGTGTGAGAGACGGGGGAGTGTGGGAGACGGGGGGAGAGTGTGGGAGACGGGGGGTGAGTGTGGGAGACGGGGGAGTGTGGGAGACGGGGGGAGTGAGTGGGAGACGGGGGGAGAGTGTGGGAGATGGGGGTGAGTGTGGGAGACGGGGAGAGTGTGGGAGACGGGGGGGGGAGTGTGGGAGATGGGGGTAGTGTAAGATACGGGGGGAGAGTGTTGGAGACGGGGGAAGAGTGTGAGAGACGGGGGGAGAGTGTGGGAGACGGGGGGAGAGTGTGGGAGACGGGGGGAGAGTGTGGGAGACGGGGGGAGAGTGTGGGAGATGGGGGGAGTGTGGGAGACGGGGGGAGAGTGTGGGAGACGGGGGGAGAGTGTGGGAGACGGGGTGAGTGTGGGAGACGGGGAGAGAGTGTGGGAGACGGGGGGTGAGTGTGGGAGACGGGGGGGAGTGTGGGAGACGGGGGTGAGTGTGGGAGACGGGGGAGAGTGTGGGAGACGGGGAGAGAGTGTGGGAGACGGGGGGAGAGTGTGGGAGACGGGGGGAGAGTGTGGGAGACGGGGGGAGAGTGTGGGAGATGGGGGGGAGTGTGGGAGACGGGGGGAGAGTGTGGGAGACGGGGGGGAGAGTGTGGGAGACGGGGGGAGAGTGTGGGAGATGGGGGGGAGTGTGGGAGACGGGGGGAGAGTGTGGGAGACGGGGGGGAGAGTGTGGGAGACGGGGGGAGAGTGTGGGAGACGGGAGAGAGTGTGGGAGACGGGGGGAGAGTGAGGGAGACGGGGGGGGAGTGTGGGAGACGGGGGGAAAGTGTGGGAGACGGGGGGAGAGTGTGGGAGACGGGGGGAGAGTGTGGGAGACGGGGTGAGTGTGGGAGACGGGGAGAGAGTGTGGGAGACGGGGGGTCAGTGTGGGAGACGGGGGGGAGTGTGGGAGACGGGGGTGAGTGTGGGAGACGGGGGGAGAGTGTGGGAGACGGGGGAGAGTGTGGGAGACGGGGAGAGAGTGTGGGAGACGGGGGGAGAGTGTGGGAGTCCGGGAGAGTGTGGGAGACGGGGTGTGAGTGTGGGAGACGGGGGGAGTGTGGGAGACGGGGGGAGTGTGGGAGACGGGGGGAGTTTGGGAGACGGGGGGAGTGTGGGAGACGGGGGGAGAGTGTGGGAGACGGGGGGAGAGTGTGGGAGACGGGGGGAGAGTGTGGGAGACGGGGGGAGAGTGTGGGAGACGGGGGGAGAGTGTGGGAGACGGGGGAGAGTGTGGGAGACGGGGAGAGTGTGGGAGACGGGGAGAGTGTGGGAGACGGGGGAGTGTGGGAGACGGGGGACAGTGTGGGAGATGGTGGAGTGTGAGAGACGGGGGTGAGTGTGGGAGACGGGGGGAGAGTGTGGGAGACGGGGGGAGAGTGTGGGAGACGGGGGGAGAGTGTGGGAGACGGGGGGAGAGTGTGGGAGATGGGGGGGAGTGTGGGAGACGGGGGGAGAGTGTGGGAGACGGGGGGGAGAGTGTGGGAGACGGGGGGAGAGTGTGGGAGATGGGGGGGAGTGTGGGAGACGGGGGGAGAGTGTGGGAGACGGGGGGGAGAGTGTGGGAGACGGGGGGAGAGTGTGGGAGACGGGAGAGAGTGTGGGAGACGGGGGGAGAGTGTGGGAGACGGGGGGAGAGTGTGGGAGACGGGGGAGAGTGTGGGAGACGGGGAGAGTGTGGGAGACGGGGAGAGTGTGGGAGACGGGGGAGAGTGTGGGAGACGGGGGGAGAGTGTGGGAGACGGGGAGAGTGTGGGAGACGGCGTGGAGTGTGGGAAACGGGGGGAGAGTGTGGGAGACTGGGAGAGTGTGGGAGACTGGGAGAGTGTGGGAGACGGGAGAGAGTGGGAGACGGCGTGGAGTGTGGGAAACGGGGGGAGAGTGTGGGAGACTGGGGGTTGTGTGAGAGACGTGGGGAGAGTGTGAAAGACGGGGGGAGAGTGTGGGAGACGGGGGAGAGTGTGGGAGATGGGAGGGAGTGTGGGAGATGGGAGGGAGTGTGGGAGACGGGGGGGGGAGTGTGGGAGATGGGGGGAGTGTGAGAGACGGGGGGTGAGTGTGGGAGACGGGGGGAGAGTGTGGGAGACGGGGGGAGAGTGTGGGAGACGGGGGGTGAGTGTGGGAGACGGGGAGAGTGTGGGAGATGTGGGGAGTGTGGGAGATGTGGGGAGTGTGGGAGACGGGGAGAGTGTGGGAGATAGGGGGAGTGTGGGAGATGGGGGCTGAGTGTGGGAGACGGGGAGAGTGTGGGAGACGGGGGGAAGGTTGAGAGACGGGGGGAGTGTGTGGGAGACGGGGGGAGAGTGTGGGAGATGGGGGTGAGTGTGGGAGACGGGGGGGAGTGTGGGAGACGGTGGGGAGTGTGGGAGATGGGCGTGGTGTAAGAGACGGGGGGAGAGTGTGGGAGACGGGGGGAGAGTGTGAGAGACGGGGGAGTGTGGGAGACGGGGGGAGAGTGTGGGAGACAGGGGGAGAGTGTGGGAGATGGGGGGAGTGTGGGAGACAGGGGGAGAGTGTGGGAGACGGGGGGTGAGTGTGGGAGACGGGGAGAGTGTGGGAGACGGGGGGAAGGTTGAGAGATGGGGGGAGTGTGTGGGAGACGGGGGGAGAGTGTGGGAGATGGGGGTGAGTGTGGGAGACGGGGGGGAGTGTGGGAGACGGGGGGGGAGTGTGGGAGATGGGGGTAGTGTAAGAGACGGGGGGAGAGTGTGGGAGACGGGGGGAGAGTGTGGGAGATGGGGGGAGTGTAAGAGACGGGGGGAGAGTGTGGGAGACGGGGGGAGAGTGTGGGAGATGGGGGGAGTGTGGGAGACGGGGTGTGAGTGTGGGAGACGGGGGGAGTGTGTGAGACGGGGGTGAGTGTGGGAGACGGGGGGAGTTTGGGAGACGGGGGGAGAGTGTGGGAGACGGGGGGAGAGTGTGGGAGACGGGGGGAGAGTGTGGGAGACGGGGGGAGAGTGTGGGAGACGGGGAGAGTGTGGGAGACGGGGGGAGAGTGTGGGAGACGGGGGGAGAGTGTGGGAGACGGGGGGAGAGTGTGGGAGCCGGCGAGAGTGTGGGAGACGGGGAGAGTGTCGGAGACGGGGAGAGTGTGGGAGACGGGGGGAGAGTGTGGGAGACGGGGGGAGAGTGTGGGAGACGGGGAGAGTGTGGGAGACGGCGTGGAGTGTGGGAAACGGGGGGAGAGTGTGGGAGACTGGGAGAGTGTGGGAGACGGGGAGAGAGTGTGGGAGACGGGGAGAGAGTGTGGGAGACGGGGGGAGAGTGTGGGAGACGGGGAGAGTGTGGGAGACGGCGTGGAGTGTGGGAAACGGGGGGAGAGTGTGGGAGACTGGGGGTTGTGTGAGAGACGTGGGGAGAGTGTGAGAGACGGGGGGAGAGTGTGGGAGACGGGGGGAGAGTGTGGGAGACGGGGGGAGAGTGTGGGAGACGGGGGGAGAGTGTGGGAGACGGGGGAGAGTGTGGGAGACGGGGAGAGTGTGGGAGACGGGGAGAGTGTGGGAGACGGGGGAGAGTGTGGGAGACGGGGGGAGAGTGTGGGAGACGGTGAGAGTGTGGGAGACGGCGTGGAGTGTGGGAAACGGGGGGAGAGTGTGGGAGACTGGGAGAGTGTGGGAGACGGGGAGAGAGTGTGGGAGACGGGGGGAGAGTGTGGGAGACGGGGAGAGTGTGGGAGACGGCGTGGAGTGTGGGAAACGGGGGGAGACTGTGGGAGACTGGGGGTTGTGTGAGAGACGTGGGGAGAGTGTGAGAGACGGGGGGAGAGTGTGGGAGACGGGGGAGAGTGTGGGAGATGGGAGGGAGTGTGGGAGATGGGAGGGAGTGTGGGAGACGTGGGGGGGGGGAGTGTGAGCGACGGGGGGAGTGTGGGAGACGGGGGTAGAGTGTGGGAGATGGGGGGGAGTGTGGGAGACGGGGGGAGAGTGTGGGAGACGGGGGGAGAGTGTGGGAGATGGGGGAGAGTGTGGGAGACGGGGGGAGAGTGTGGGAGACGGGGGGAGAGTGTGGGAGACGGGGGGAGAGTGTGGGAGACGGGGGGAGAGTGTGGGAGACGGGGGGAGAGTGTGGGAGACGGGGGGAGAGTGTGGGAGACGGGGGAAGAGTGTGGGAGACGGGGAGAGTGTGGGAGACGGGGGAGAGTGTGGGAGACGGGGGGAGAGTGTCGGAGACGGGGAGAGTGTGGGAGACGGGGGGAGAGTGTGGGAGACAGGGAGAGTGTGGGAGACGGGGGAGAGTGTGGGAGACGGGGGGAGAGTGTCGGAGACGGGGAGAGTGTGGGAGACGGCGTGGAGTGTGGGAAACGGGGGGAGAGTGTGGGAGACGGGGGAGAGTGTGGGAGACGTGGGGAGAGTGTGGGAGACGGGGGGAGAGTGTGGGAGACGGGGGGAGAGTGTGGGAGACGAGGAGAGAGTGTGGGAGACGGGGGGAGAGTGTGGGAGATGGGGGGAGTGTGAGAGACGGGGGGAGAGTGTGGGAGACGGGGGGATAGTGTGGGAGACGGGGGGAGAGTGTGGGAGACGGGGGGAGAGTGTGGGAGACGGGGAGAGTGTGGGAGATGTGGTGAGTGTGGGAGACGGGGTGGAGTGTGGGAGACGGGGGGAGAGTGTGGTAGACGGGGGGAGAGTGTGGGAGACGGGGGCTGAGTGTGGGAGACGGTGAGAGTGTGGGTGGTGGGGGGGAGTGTGGGAGACGGGGGGTGAGTGTGGGAGACGGGGAGAGTGTGGGAGGTGGGGGGGAGTGTGGGAGACGGGGGAGACTGTGGGAGACGGGGGAGAGTGTGGGAGACGGGGAGAGTGTGGGAGATGTGGGGAGTGTGGGAGACGGGGAGAGTGTGGGAGATGGGGGGAGTGTGGGAGATGGGGGGTGAGTGTGGGAGACGGGGAGAGTGTGGGAGACGGGGGGAAGGTTGAGAGACGGGGGGAGTGTGTGGGAGACGGGGGGAGAGTGTGGGAGATGGGGGTGAGTGTGGGAGACGGGGGGGAGTGTGGGAGACGGGGGGGAGTGTGGGAGATGGGCGTAGTGTAAGAGACGGGGGGAGAGTGTGGGAGACGGGGGGAGAGTGTGAGAGACGGGGGAGTGTGGGAGACGGGGGGAGAGTGTGGGAGACAGGGGGAGAGTGTGGGAGATGGGGGGAGTGTGGGAGACAGGGGGAGAGTGTGGGAGACGGGGGGTGAGTGTGGGAGACGGGGAGAGTGTGGGAGACGGGGGAAGGTTGAGAGATGGGGGGAGTGTGTGGGAGACGGGGGGAGAGTGTGGGAGATGGGGGTGAGTGTGGGAGACGGGGGGGAGTGTGGGAGACGGGGGGGGAGTGTGGGAGATGGGGGTAGTGTAAGAGACGGGGGGAGAGTGTGGGAGACGGGGGGAGAGTGTGAGAGACGGGGGAGTGTGGGAGACGGGGGGAGAGTGTGGGAGACAGGGGGAGAGTGTGGGAGACGGGGGTAGAGTGTGGGAGATGGGGGGAGTGTGGGAGACGGGGGGGGAGTGTGAGAGACGGGGGGGCGTGTGAGAGATGGGGGGAGCGTGTGGGAGTCCTGGAGAGTGTGGGAGACGGGGTGTGAGTGTGGGAGACGGGGGGAGTGTGGGAGACGGGGGGAGTGTGGGAGACGGGGGGAGAGTGTGGGAGACGGGGGGAGAGTGTGGGAGACGGGGGGAGAGTGTGGGAGACGGGGAGAGTGTGGGAGACGGGGAGAGTGTGGGAGACGGGGGAGAGTGTGGGAGACGGGGGAGAGTGTGGGAGACGGGGAGAGTGTGGGAGACGGGGGGAGAGTGTGGGAGACGGGGAGAGTGTGGGAGACGGGGGGAAGGTGTGGGAGACGGGGGGAGAGTGTGGGAGACGGGGGGAGAGTGTGGGAGACGGGGGGAGAGTGTGGGAGACGGGGGGAGAGTGTGGGAGACGGGGGGAGAGTGTGGGAGACGGGGGAGAGTGTGGGAGACGGGGAGAGTGTGGGAGACGGGGAGAGTGTGGGAGACGGGGGGAGAGTGTGGGAGACGGGGAGAGTGTGGGAGACGGGGGGAAGGTGTGGGAGACGGGGGGAGAGTGTGGGAGACGGGGGGAGAGTGTGGGAGACGGGGGGAGAGTGTGGGAGACGGGGGGAGAGTGTGGGAGACGGGGGGAGAGTGTGGGAGACGGGGGAGAGTGTGGGAGACGGGGAGAGTGTGGGAGACGGGGGAGAGTGTGGGAGCCGGGGGAAGAGTGTGGGAGACGGGGAGAGTGTGGGAGACGGCGTGGAGTGTGGGATACGGGGGGAGAGTGTGGGAGACTGGGAGAGTGTGGGAGACGGGGAGAGAGTGTGGGAGACGGGGAGAGAGTGTGGGAGACGGGGGGAGAGTGTGGGAGACGGGGAGAGTGTGGGAGACGGCGTGGAGTGTGGGAAACGGGGGGAGAGTGTGGGAGACTGGGGGTTGTGTGAGAGACGTGGGGAGAGTGTGAGAGACGGGGGGAGAGTGTGGGAGACGGGGGAGAGTGTGGGAGACGGGGGAGAGTGTGGGAGATGGGAGGGAGTGTGGGAGATGGGAGGGAGTGTGGGAGACGGGGGGGAGTGTGAGCGACGGGGGGAGTGTGGGAGACGGGGGTAGAGTGTGGGAGATGGGGGGGAGTGTGGGAGACGGGGGGAGAGTGTGGGAGACGGGGGGAGAGTGTGGGAGATGGGGGAGAGTGTGGGAGACGGGGCGAGTGTGGGAGATGTGGGGAGTGTGGGAGACGGGGGGTGAGTGTGGGAGACGGGGGGAGTGTGGGAGACGGGGGGAGAGTGTGGGAGACGGGGGGAGAGTGTGGGAGACGGGGGGAGAGTGTGGGAGACGGGGAGAGTGTGGGAGACGTGGGGAGAGTGTGGGAGACGGGGGGAGAGTGTGGGAGACGGGGGGAGAGTGTGGGAGACGGGGAGAGAGTGTGGGAGACGGGGGGAGAGTGTGGGAGACGGGGGGAGAGTGTGAGAGACGGGGGGAGAGTGTGGGAGACGGGGGGAGAGTGTGGGAGACGGGGGGAGAGTGTGGGAGACGGGGGGAGTGTGGGAGATGTGGGGAGTGTGGGAGACGGGGGGAGAGTGTGGGAGACGGGGGGAGAGTGTGGGAGACGGGGGGAGAGTGTGGGAGACGGGGGGAGAGTGTGGGAGACGGGGGGAGAGTGTGGGAGACGGGGGGAGAGTGTGGCAATGGGGGAGAGTGTGGGAGACGGGGGGAGAGTGTGGGAGACGGGGAGAGTGTGGGAGACGGGGAGAGTGTGGGAGACGTGGGGAGTGTGGGAGACGGGGGGAGAGTGTGGGAGACGGGGGGAGAGTGTGGCAACGGGGGAGAGTGTGGGAGACGGGGAGAGTGTGGGAGATGTGGGGAGTGTGGGAGACGGGGGGAGAGTGTGGGAGACGGGGGGAGAGTGTGGGAGATGGGGTGAGTGTGGGAGACGGGGAGAGAGGGTGGGAGATGGGGGTGAGTGTGGGAAACGGGGGGAAGAGTGTGGGAGACGGGGAGAGAGTGTGGGAGACGGGGGGAGAGTGTGGCAACGGGGGAGAGTGTGGGAGACGGGGAGAGTGTGGGAGATGTGGGGAGTGTGGGAGACGGGGGGAGAGTGTGGGAGACGGGGGGAGAGTGTGGCAACGGGGGAGAGTGTGGGAGACGGGGAGAGTGTGGGAGACGGGGGGAGAGTGTGGGAGACGGGGGGAGAGTGTGGGAGACGGTGGGAGAGTGTGGGAGACGGGGGAGAGTGTGGGAGACGGGGGGGAGTGTGGGTGACTGGGGGAGAGTGTGGGAGACGGGGAGATTGTGGGAGATGGGGGAGAGTGTGGGAGACGGGGGCGAGTGTGACAGTCGGGGGGGAGTGTGGGAGACTGGGGGGAGTGTGGGAGACGGGGGTGGGAGTGTGGGAGACGGGGGTGGGAGTGTGGGAGACGGGGGAGAGTGTGGGAGACGGGGGTGGGAGTGTGGGAGACGGGGGAGAGTGTGGGAGACGGGGGGAGAGTGTGGGAGACGGGGGGAGAGTGTGGGAGACGGGGGGAGAGTGTGGGAGACGGGGAGAGTGTGGGAGACGGGGGAGAGTGTGGGAGACGGGGGGAGAGTGTCGGAGACGGGGAGAGTGCGGGAGACGGGGGGAGAGTGTGGGAGACGGGGGGAGAGTGTGGGAGACGGGGAGAGTGTGGGAGACGGGGGAGAGTGTGGGAGACGGGGGGAGAGTGTCGGAGACGGGGAGAGTGTGGGAGACGGCGTGGAGTGTGGGAAACGGGGGGAGAGTGTGGGAGACGGGGGAGAGTGTGGGAGACGTGGGGAGAGTGTGGGAGACGGGGGGAGAGTGTGGGAGACGGGGGGAGAGTGTGGGAGACGAGGAGAGAGTGTGGGAGACGGGGGGAGAGTGTGGGAGATGGGGGGAGTGTGAGAGACGGGGGGAGAGTGTGGGAGACGGGGGGATAGTGTGGGAGACGGGGGGAGTGTGTGGGAGACGGGGGGTGAGTGTGGGAGACGGGGAGAGTGTGGGAGATGTGGTGAGTGTGGGAGACGGGGTGGAGTGTGGGAGACGGGGGGAGAGTGTGGTAGACGGGGGGAGAGTGTGGGAGACGGGGGGTGAGTGTGGGAGACGTGGGGAGAGTGTGGGAGACGGGGGGAGAGTGTGGGAGACGGGGGGAGAGTGTGGGAGACGAGGAGAGAGTGTGGGAGACGGGGGGAGAGTGTGGGAGATGGGGGGAGTGTGAGAGACGGGGGGAGAGTGTGGGAGACGGGGGGATAGTGTGGGAGACGGGGGGAGAGTGTGGGAGACGGGGGGTGAGTGTGGGAGACGGGGAGAGTGTGGGAGGTGGGGGGTAGTGTAAGAGACGGGGGAGACTGTGGGAGACGGGGGAGAGTGTGGGAGACGGGGAGAGTGTGGGAGATGTGGGGAGTGTGGGAGACGGGGAGAGTGTGGGAGATGGGGGGAGTGTGGGAGATGGGGGGTGAGTGTGGGAGACGGGGAGAGTGTGGGAGACGGGGGGAAGGTTGAGAGACGGGGGGAGTGTGTGGGAGACGGGGGGAGAGTGTGGGAGATGGGGGTGAGTGTGGGAGACGGGGGGGAGTGTGGGAGACGGGGGGGAGTGTGGGAGATGGGCGTAGTGTAAGAGACGGGGGGAGAGTGTGGGAGACGGGGGGAGAGTGTGAGAGACGGGGGAGTGTGGGAGACGGGGGGAGAGTGTGGGAGACAGGGGGAGAGTGTGGGAGATGGGGGGAGTGTGGGAGACAGGGGGAGAGTGTGGGAGACGGGGGGTGAGTGTGGGAGACGGGGAGAGTGTGGGAGACGGGGGAAGGTTGAGAGATGGGGGGAGTGTGTGGGAGACGGGGGGAGAGTGTGGGAGATGGGGGTGAGTGTGGGAGACGGGGGGGAGTGTGGGAGACGGGGGGGGAGTGTGGGAGATGGGGGTAGTGTAAGAGACGGGGGGAGAGTGTGGGAGACGGGGGGAGAGTGTGAGAGACGGGGGAGTGTGGGAGACGGGGGGAGAGTGTGGGAGACAGGGGGAGAGTGTGGGAGACGGGGGGAGAGTGTGGGAGATGGGGGGAGTGTGGGAGACGGGGGGGGAGTGTGAGAGACGGGGGGGCGTGTGAGAGATGGGGGGAGCGTGTGGGAGTCCGGGAGAGTGTGGGAGACGGGGTGTGAGTGTGGGAGACGGGGGGAGTGTGGGAGACGGGGGTAGAGTGTGGGAGACGGGGGGAGAGTGTGGGAGACGGGGGGAGAGTGTGGGAGACGGGGGGAGAGTGTGGGAGACGGGGAGAGTGTGGGAGACGGGGAGAGTGTGGGAGACGGGGGGGAGTGTGGGAGACGGGGGGAGAGTGTGGGAGACGGGGAGAGTGTGGGAGACGGGGGGAGAGTGTGGGAGACGGGGAGAGTGTGGGAGACGGGGGGAAGGTGTGGGAGACGGGGGGAGAGTGTGGGAGACGGGGGGAGAGTGTGGGAGACGGGGGGAGAGTGTGGGAGACGGGGGGAGAGTGTGGGAGACGGGGGAGAGTGTGGGAGACGGGGAGAGTGTGGGAGACGGGGAGAGTGTGGGAGACGGGGGTGAGTGTGGGAGCCGGGGGAAGAGTGTGGGAGACGGGGAGAGTGTGGGAGACGGCGTGGAGTGTGGGATATGGGGGGAGAGTGTGGGAGACTGGGAGAGTGTGGGAGACGGGGAGAGAGTGTGGGAGACGGGGAGAGAGTGTGGGAGACGGGGGGAGAGTGTGGGAGACGGGGAGAGTGTGGGAGACGGCGTGGAGTGTGGGAAACGGGGGGAGAGTGTGGGAGACTGGGGGTTGTGTGAGAGACGTGGGGAGAGTGTGAGAGACGGGGGGAGAGTGTGGGAGACGGGGGAGAGTGTGGGAGACGGGGGAGAGTGTGGGAGATGGGAGGGAGTGTGGGAGATGGGAGGGAGTGTGGGAGACGGGGGGGAGTGTGAGCGACGGGGGGAGTGTGGGAGACGGGGGTAGAGTGTGGGAGATGGGGGGGAGTGTGGGAGACGGGGGGAGAGTGTGGGAGACGGGGGGAGAGTGTGGGAGATGGGGGAGAGTGTGGGAGACGGGGCGAGTGTGGGAGATGTGGGGAGTGTGGGAGACGGGGGGTGAGTGTGGGAGACGGGGGGAGTGTGGGAGACGGGGGGAGAGTGTGGGAGACGGGGGGAGAGTGTGGGAGACGGGGGGAGAGTGTGGGAGACGGGGGAGAGTGTGGGAGACGTGGGGAGAGTGTGGGAGACGGGGGGAGAGTGTGGGAGACGGGGGGAGAGTGTGGGAGACGGGGAGAGAGTGTGGGAGACGGGGGGAGAGTGTGGGAGACGGGGGGAGAGTGTGAGAGACGGGGGGAGAGTGTGGGAGACGGGGGGAGAGTGTGGGAGACGGGGGGAGAGTGTGGGAGACGGGGGGAGTGTGGGAGATGTGGGGAGTGTGGGAGACGGGGGGAGAGTGTGGGAGACGGGGGGAGAGTGTGGGAGACGGGGGGGAGTGTGGGAGACGGGGGGAGAGTGTGGGAGACGGGGGGAGAGTGTGGGAGACGGGGGGAGAGTGTGGCAATGGGGGAGAGTGTGGGAGACGGGGGGAGAGTGTGGCAATGGGGGAGAGTGTGGGAGACGGGGAGAGTGTGGGAGACGTGGGGAGTGTGGGAGACGGGGGGAGAGTGTGGGAGACGGGGGGAGAGTGTGGCAACGGGGGAGAGTGTGGGAGACGGGGAGAGTGTGGGAGATGTGGGGAGTGTGGGAGACGGGGGGGGAGTGTGGGAGACGGGGGGAGAGTGTGGGAGACGGGGGGAGAGTGTGGGAGACGGGGGGAGAGTGTGGGAGACGGGGAGAGTGTGGGAGACGGGGAGAGTGTGGGAGACGGGGGAGAGTGTGGGAGACGGGGGGAGAGTGTGGGAGACGGGGAGAGTGTGGGAGACGGGGGGAGAGTGTGGGAGACGGGGAGAGTGTGGGAGACGGGGGGAAGGTGTGGGAGACGGGGGGAGAGTGTGGGAGACGGGGGGAGAGTGTGGGAGACGGGGGGAGAGTGTGGGAGACGGGGGGAGAGTGTGGGAGACGGGGGAGAGTGTGGGAGACGGGGAGAGTGTGGGAGACGGGGAGAGTGTGGGAGACGGGGGTGAGTGTGGGAGCCGGGGGAAGAGTGTGGGAGACGGGGAGAGTGTGGGAGACGGCGTGGAGTGTGGGATATGGGGCGAGAGTGTGGGAGACTGGGAGAGTGTGGGAGACGGGGAGAGAGTGTGGGAGACGGGGGGAGAGTGTGGGAGACGGGGAGAGTGTGGGAGACGGCGTGGAGTGTGGGAAACGGGGGGAGAGTGTGGGAGACTGGGGGTTGTGTGAGAGACGTGGGGAGAGTGTGAGAGACGGGGGGAGAGTGTGGGAGACGGGGGAGAGTGTGGGAGACGGGGGAGAGTGTGGGAGATGGGAGGGAGTGTGGGAGATGGGAGGGAGTGTGGGAGACGGGGGGGAGTGTGAGCGACGGGGGGAGTGTGGGAGACGGGGGTAGAGTGTGGGAGATGGGGGGGAGTGTGGGAGACGGGGGGAGAGTGTGGGAGACGGGGGGAGAGTGTGGGAGATGGGGGAGAGTGTGGGAGACGGGGCGAGTGTGGGAGATGTGGGGAGTGTGGGAGACGGGGGGTGAGTGTGGGAGACGGGGGGAGTGTGGGAGACGGGGGGAGAGTGTGGGAGACGGGGGGAGAGTGTGGGAGACGGGGGAGAGTGTGGGAGACGGGGGAGAGTGTGGGAGACGTGGGGAGAGTGTGGGAGACGGGGGGAGAGTGTGGGAGACGGGGGGAGAGTGTGGGAGACGGGGAGAGAGTGTGGGAGACGGGGGGAGAGTGTGGGAGACGGGGGGAGAGTGTGAGAGACGGGGGGAGAGTGTGGGAGACGGGGGGAGAGTGTGGGAGACGGGGGGAGAGTGTGGGAGACGGGGGGAGTGTGGGAGATGTGGGGAGTGTGGGAGACGGGGGGAGAGTGTGGGAGACGAGGGGAGAGTGTGGGAGACGGGGGGGAGTGTGGGAGACGGGGGGAGAGTGTGGGAGACGGGGGGAGAGTGTGGGAGACGGGGGGAGAGTGTGGCAATGGGGGAGAGTGTGGGAGACGGGGGGAGAGTGTGGCAATGGGGGAGAGTGTGGGAGACGGGGAGAGTGTGGGAGACGTGGGGAGTGTGGGAGACGGGGGGAGAGTGTGGGAGACGGGGGGAGAGTGTGGCAACGGGGGAGAGTGTGGGAGACGGGGAGAGTGTGGGAGATGTGGGGAGTGTGGGAGACGGGGGGGGAGTGTGGGAGACGGGGGGAGAGTGTGGGAGACGGGGGGAGAGTGTGGGAGATGGGGTGAGTGTGGGAGACGGGGTGGGGTGTGGGAGACGGGGGGAGTGTGGGAAACGGGGGGAAGAGTGTGGGAGACGGGGAGAGAGTGTGGGAGACGGGGGGAGAGTGTGGCAACGGGGGAGAGTGTGGGAGACGGGGAGAGTGTGGGAGATGTGGGGAGTGTGGGAGACGGGGGAGAGTGTGGGAGACGGGGGGAGAGTGTGGCAACGGGGGAGAGTGTGGGAGACGGGGAGAGTGTGGGAGACGGGGGGGAGTGTGGGAGACGGGGGGAGAGTGTGGGAGACGGTGGGAGAGTGTGGGAGACGGGGGAGAGTGTGGGAGACGGGGGGGAGTGTGGGTGACTGGGGGAGAGTGTGGGAGACGGGGAGATTGTGGGAGATGGGGGAGAGTGTGGGAGACGGGGGCGAGTGTGACAGTCGGGGGGGAGTGTGGGAGACTGGGGTGGGAGTGTGGGAGACGGGGGTGGGAGTGTGGGAGACGGGGGTGGGAGTGTGGGAGACGGGGGTGGGCGTGTGGGAGACGGGGGAGAGTGTGGGAGACGGGGGTGGGAGTGTGGGAGACGGGGGAGAGTGTGGGAGACGGGGGGAGAGTGTGGGAGACGGGGGAGAGTGTGGGAGATGGGGGGTGTGTGGGAGATGGGGGGTGTGTGGGAGACGGGGGTGGGAGTGTGGGAGACGGGGGTGGGAGTGTGGGAGACGGGGGAGAGTGTAGGAGACGGGGGTGGGAGTGTGGGAGACGGGGGAGAGTGTGGGAGACGGGGGGAGAGTGTGGGAGACGGGGGAGAGTGTGGGAGATGGGGGGTGTGTGGGAGATGGGGGGTGTGTGGGAGACGGGGGAGAGAGTGGGAGACGGGGTGAGTGTGGGAGACGGAGTGAGTGTGGGAGACGGGGTGAGTGTTGGAGACGGGGGAGGGAGTGTGGGAGACGGGGGGGAGAGTGTGGGAGACAGGGACGGAGTGTTGGAGACGGGGGGAGAGTGTGGGAGATGGGGGGAGAGTGTGAGAGACGGGGAGAGAGTGTGGGAGACGGGGGGAGAGTGTGAGAGACGGGGGGAGAGTGTGAGAGACGGGGGGAGAGTGTGGGAGACGGGGGAGAGTGTGGGAGACGGGGGGAGATTGTGGGAGACGGGGGGGAGTGTGGGAGACGGGGTGAGTGTGGGAGACGGGGGGAGAGTGTGGGAGATGTGGGGAGAGTGTGGGAGACGGGGGGAGAGTGTGAGAGACGGGGGGAGAGTGTGGGAGACGGGGGGGAGAGTGTGAGAGACGGGGGGAGAGTGTGAGAGACGGGGGGAGAGTGTGGGAGACGGGGGGAGAGTGTGGGATACGGGGGGAGATTGTGGGAGACGGGGAGATTGTGGGAGATGGGGGGAGTGTGGGAGACGGGGGGAGAGTGTGGGAGACGGGGGAGATTGTGGGAGATGGGGGGAGAGTGTGGGAGACGGGGGGAGAGTGTGGGAGACGGGGGAGAGTGTGGGAGATGGGGAGAGTGTGGGAGATGTGGGGAGTGTGGGTGACGGGGGGAGAGTGTGGGAGACGGGGGGAGAGTGTGGGAGACGGGGGGAGAGTGTGGGAGACGGGGGGAGAGTGTAGGAGACGGGGAGAGAGTGTGGGAGACGGGGAGAGAGTGTGGGAGACGGGGAGAGAGTGTGGGAGATGGGGGTGAGTGTGGGAGACGGCGGGGAGTGTGGGAGACGGGGGGGAGTGTGGGAGACGGGGGGGAGTGTGGGAGACGGGGGGAGAGTGTGGGAGACGGGGGAGAGTGTGGGAGACGGGGAGAGAGTGTGGGAGACGGGGGGAGAGTGTGGGAGACGGGGGGAGAGTGTGGGAGACGGGAGAGAGTGTGGGAGACGGGGGGAGAGTGTGGGAGACGGGGGGAGAGTGTGGGAGACGGGGGGAGAGTGTGGGAGACAGGGGGAGAGTGTGGGAGACGGGGGGAGAGTGTGGGAGACGGGGGGAGAGTGTGGGAGACGGGGGGAGAGTGTGGGAGACGGGGAGAGAGTGTGGGAGACGGGGGTGAGTGTGGGAGACGGGGGGGAGACGGGGGAGAGTGTGGGAGACGGGGGAGAGTGTGGGAGACGGGGAGAGAGTGTGGGAGACGGGGGGGAGTGTGGGAGACGGGGTGGAGTGTGGGAGACGGGGGAGAGTGTGGGAGACGGGGGGAGAGTGTGGGAGACGGGGGAGAGTGTGGGAGACGGGGGAGAGTGTGGGAGACGGGGGGAGTGTGGGAGACGGGGGGAGTTTGGGAAACGGGGGGAGAGTGTGGGAGACGGGGAGAGAGTGTGGGAGAAGGGGGGAGAGTGTGGGAGACGGGGGGAGTGTGGGAAACGGGGGGAGAGTGTGGGAGACGGGGAGAGAGTGTGGGAGACGGGGGGAGAGTGTGGGAGATGGGGGGAGTGTGAGAGACGGGGGGAGAGTGTGGGAGACGGGGGAGAGTGTGGGAGATGGGGGGAGAGTGTGGGAGACGGGGGAGAGTGTGGGAGACGGGGGGGGGAGTGTGAGAGACGGGGGGAGTGTGGGAGACGGGGGTAGAGTGTGGGAGACGGGGGTAGAGTGTGGGAGATGGGGGGGAGTGTGGGAGACGGGGGGAGAGTGTGGGAGACGGGGGGAGAATGTGGGAGACGGGGGAGAGTGTGGGAGACGGGGAGAGTGTGGGAGATGTGGGGAGTGTGGGAGACGGGGGGTGAGTGTGGGAGACGGGGGGAGAGTGTGGGAGACGGGGGATTGTGGGAGACGGGGGGAGAGTGTGGGAGATGGGGGGAGAGTGTGGGAGATGGGGGGGGAGTGTGGGAGACGGGGTGGAGTGTGGGAGACGGGGGAGAGTGTGGGAGACGGGGGGAGAGTGTGGGAGACGGGGGAGAGTGTGGGAGACGGGGGTAGTGTGGGAAACGGGGGGAGAGTGTGGGAGACGGGGGGAGAGTGTGGGAGATGGGGGGAGTGTGGGAGACGGGGGGGGAGTGTGAGAGACGGGGGGAGTGTGGGAGACGGGGGTAGAGTGTGGGAGACGGGGGTAGAGTGTGGGAGATGGGGGGGAGTGAGGGAGACGGGGGGAGAGTGTGGGAGACGGGGGAGAGTGTGGGAGACGGGGGAGAGTGTGGGAGACGGGGAGAGTGTGGGAGACGGGGAGAGTGTGTGAGACGGGGGCGAGTGTGACAGTCGGGGGGGAGTGTGGGAGACTGGGGGGAGTGTGGGAGACGGGGGTGGGAGTGTGGGAGACGGGGGTGGGAGTGTGGGAGACGGGGGAGAGTGTGGGAGACGGGGGTGGGAGTGTGGGAGACGGGGGAGAGTGTGGGAGACGGGGGGAGAGTGTGGGAGACGGGGGAGAGTGTGGGAGATGGGGGGTGTGTGGGAGACGGGGGAGAGAGTGGGAGACGGGGGTGGGAGTGTGGGAGACGGGGGAGAGTGTGGGAGACGGGGGGAGAGTGTGGGAGACAGGGGGAGAGTGTGGGAGATGGGGGAGATTGTGGGAGATGGGGGGAGAGTGTGGGAGACGGGGGGAGAGTGTGGGAGACGGGGGAGAGTGTGGGAGATGGGGAGAGTGTGGGAGATGTGGGGAGTGTGGGAGACGGGGGGAGAGTGTGGGAGACGGGGGGAGAGTGTGGGAGACGGGGGGAGAGTGTGGGAGACGGGGGGAGAGTGTGGGAGACGGGGAGAGAGTGTGGGAGACGGGGAGAGAGTGTGGGAGACGGGGAGAGAGTGTGGGAGATGTGGGTGAGTGTGGGAGACGGGGGGGAGTGTGGGAGACGGGGGGGAGTGTGGGAGACGGGGGGGAGTGTGGGAGACGGGGGGGAGTGTGGGAGACGGGGGGAGAGTGTGGGAGACGGGGGAGAGTGTGGGAGATGGGGGGTAGTGTGGGAGACGGGGGGGAGTGTGGGAGACGGGGGAGAGTGTGGGAGACGGGGGAGAGTGTGGGAGACGGGGAGAGAGTGTGGGCGATGGGGGGGAGTGTGGGAGACGGGGTGGAGTGTGGGAGACGGGGGAGAGTGTGGGAGACGGGGGGAGAGTGTGGGAGACGGGGGGAGAGTGTGGGAGACGGGGGAGAGTGTGGGAGACGGGGGAGAGTGTGGGAGACGGGGGGGAGTGTGGGAGACGGGGGGAGTGTGGGAGACGGGGGTAGAGTGTGGGAGACGGGGGTAGAGTGTGGGAGATGGGGGGGAGTGTGGGAGACGGGGGGAGAGTGTGGGAGACGGGGGAGAGTGTGGGAGACGGGGGAGAGTGTGGGAGACGGGGAGAGTGTGGGAGACGGGGAGAGTGTGTGAGACGGGGGCGAGTGTGACAGTCGGGGGGGAGTGTGGGAGACTTTGGGGAGTGTGGGAGACGGGGGTGGGAGTGTGGGAGACGGGGGTGGTAGTGTGGGAGACGGGGGAGAGTGTGGGAGACGGGGGGAGAGTGTGGGAGACGGGGGTGAGTGTGGGAGATGGGGGGTGTGTGGGAGACGGGGGGAGAGTGTGGGAGACGGGGGTGGGAGTGTGGGAGACGGGGGAGAGTGTGGGAGACGGGGGGAGAGTGTGGGAGACGGGGGTGAGTGTGGGAGATGGGGGGTGTGTGGGAGACGGGGGAGAGAGTGGGAGACGGGGTGAGTGTGGGAGACGGGGTGAGTGTGGGAGACGGGGGGGAGTGTGGGAGACGGGGGAGTGTGGGAGACGGGGGGAGAGTGTGGCAACGGGGGAGAGTGTGGGAGACGGGGAGAGTGTGGGAGATGTGGGGAGTGTGGGAGACGGGGAGAGAGTGTGGGAGATGGGGGTGAGTGTGGGAGACGGGGGGAGAGTGTGGGAGACGGAGGGAGAGTGTGGGAGACGGGGAGAGAGTGTGGGAGACGGGGGAGAGTGTGGGAGACGGGGGGATAGTGTGGGAGATGGGGGGAGAGTGTGGGAGACGGGAGAGAGTGTGGGAGACGGGGGAGAGTGTGGGAGACGGGGGGGAGTGTGGGAGACGGGGGAGAGTGTGGGAGACGGGGGAGAGTGTGGGAGACGGGGGGAGAGTGTGGGAGACGGGGGGAGCGTGTGGGAGACGGGGAGAGAGTGTGGGAGATGGGGGTGTGTGTGGGAGACGGGGGGGAGTGTGGGAGACGGGGGGGAGTGTGGGAGATGGGGGTAGTGTAAGAGATGGGGGGGAGTGTGGGAGACGGGGGAGAGTGTGGGAGATGTGGGGAGTGTGGGAGACGGGGGGAGAGTGTGGGAGATGGGGGTGAGTGTGGGAGACGGGGGGTGAGTGTGGGAGACGGGGGAGAGTGTGGGAGACGGGGGAGAGTGTGGGAGATGTGGGGAGTGTGGGAGACGGGGGGTGAGTGTGGGAGACGGGGGAGAGTGTGGGAGACGGGGGAGAGTGTGGGAGATGTGGGGAGTGTGGGAGACGGGTGGTGAGTGTGGGAGACAGGGGGAGAGTGTGGCAGACGGGGGAGTGTGGGAGACGGGGGGAGAGTGTGGGAGATGGGGGGAGAGTGTGGGAGATGGGGGGGGAGTGTGGGAGACGGGGTGGAGTGTGGGAGACGGGGGAGAGTGTGGGAGACGGGGGGAGAGTGTGGGAGACAGGGGAGAGTGTGGGAGACGGGGGGAATGTGGGAAACGGGGGGAGAGTGTGGGAGACGGGGAGAGAGTGTGGGAGACGGGGGGAGAGTGTGGGAGATGGGGGGAGTGTGGGAGACGGGGGGGTGAGTGTGAGAGACGGGGGGAGTGTGGGAAACGGGGGTAGAGTGTGGGAGATGGGGGGGAGTGTGGGAGACGGGGGGAGAGTGTGGGAGACGGGGGGAGAGTGTGGGAGACGGGGGAGAGTGTGGGAGACGGGGAGAGTGTGGGAGATGTGGGGAGTGTGGGAGACGGGGGGTGAGTGTGGGAGACGGGGGGAGAGTGTGGCAACGGGGGAGAGTGTGGGAGATGGGGAGAGTGTGGGAGATGTGGGGGGAGTGTGGGAGACAGGGGGAGAGTGTGGGAGACAGGGGGAGAGTGTGGGAGACAGGGGGAGAGTGTGGGAGATGGGGGGAGTGTGGGAGACGGGGGGAGAGTGTGGGAGACGGGGAGAGTGTGGGAGACGGGGGGAAGGTTGAGAGACGGGGTGAGTGTGTGGGAGACGGGGGGAGAGTGTGGGAGATGGGGGGGAATGTGGGAGACAGGGGGAGAGTGTGGGAGACGGGGGGTGAGTGTGGGAGACGGGGAGAGTGTGGGAGACGGGGGGAAGGTTGAGAGACGGGGGGAGTGTGTGGGAGACGGGGGGAGAGTGTGGGAGATGGGGGTGAGTGTGGGAGACGGGGGGGAGTGTGGGAGACGGGGGGGAGTGTGGGAGATGGGGGTAGTGTAAGAGACGGGGGGAGAGTGTGGGAGACGGGGGGAGAGTGTGAGAGACGGGGGAGTGTGGGAGACGGGGGAGAGTGTGGGAGACGGGGGGAGAGTGTGGGAGATGGGGGGTGTGTGGGAGACGGGGGGGGGGAGTGTGAGAGACGGCGGGGCGTGTGAGAGACGGGGGAGCGTGTGGGAGACGGGGGGAGAGTGTGAGAGACGGGGGAGTGTGGGAGACGGGGGAGAGTGTGGGAGACGGGGGGAGAGTGTGGGAGATGTGGGGAGTGTGGGAGACGGGGGGTGAGTGTGGGAGACGGGGGGAGAGTGTGGCAGACGGGGGAGTGTGGGAGACGGGGGGAGAGTGTGGGAGATGGGGGGAGAGTGTGGGAGATGGGGGGGGAGTGTGGGAGACGGGGTGGAGTGTGGGAGACGGGGTAGAGTGTGGGAGACGGGGGGAGAGTGTGGGAGACGGGGGAGAGTGTGGGAGACGGGGGGAGTGTGGGAAACGGGGGGAGAGTGTGGGAGACGGGGAGAGAGTGTGGGAGACGGGGAGAGAGTGTGGGAGACGGGGGGAGAGTGTGGGAGATGGGGGGAGTGTGGGAGACGGGGGGGGAGTGTGAGAGACGGGGGGAGTGTGGGAAACGGGGGAAGAGTGTGGGAGATGGGGGGGAGTGTGGGAGACGGGGGGAGAGTGTGGGAGACGGGGGGAGAGTGTGGGAGACGGGGGAGAGTGTGGGAGACGGGGAGAGTGTGGGAGATGTGGGGAGTGTGGGAGACGGGGGGTGAGTGTGGGAGACGGGGGGAGAGTGTGGCAACGGGGGAGAGTGTGGGAGACGGGGAGAGTGTGGGAGATGTGGGGAGTGTGGGAGACGGGGGGAGAGTTTGGGAGACGGGGGGGAGAGTGTGGGAGATGGGGTGAGTGTGGGAGACGGGGAGAGAGTGTGGGAGATGGGGGGTGAGTGTGGGAGACGGGGGGGAGTGTGGGAGATGGGGGGAGAGTGTGGGAGACGGGGGGAGAGTGTGGGAGACGGGGAGAGAGTGTGGGAGACGGGGGAGAGTGTGGGAGACGGGGGGAGAGTGTGGGAGATGGGGGAGAGTGTGGGAGACGAAGGGAGAGTGTGGGAGACGGGGGGAGAGTGTGGGAGACGGGAGAGAGTGTGGGAGACGGGGGAGAGTGTGGGAGACGGGGGGGAGTGTGGGAGACGGGGGAGAGTGTGGGAGACGGGGGAGAGTGTGGGAGACGGGGGGAGAGTGTGGGAGACGGGGGGAGAGTGTGGGAGACGGGGAGAGAGTGTGGGAGATGGGGGTGTGTGTGGGAGACGGGGGGGAGTGTGGGAGACGGGGGGGAGTGTGGGAGATGGGGGTAGTGTAAGAGACGGGGGGAGAGTGTGGGAGACGGGGGGAGAGTGTGGGAGATGGGGGGGAGTGTGGGAGACGGGGGAGAGTGTGGGAGATGTGGGGAGTGTGGGAGACGGGGGGAGAGTGTGGGAGATGGGGGTGAGTGTGGGAGACGGGGGGTGAGTGTGGGAGACGGGGGAGAGTGTGGGAGACGGGGGAGAGTGTGGGAGATGTGGGGAGTGTGGGAGACGGGGGGTGAGTGTGGGAGACGGGGGAGAGTGTGGGAGACGGGGGAGAGTGTGGGAGATGTGGGGAGTGTGGGAGACGGGGGGTGAGTGTGGGAGACAGGGGGAGAGTGTGGCAGACGGGGGAGTGTGGGAGACGGGGGGAGAGTGTGGGAGATGGGGGGAGAGTGTGGGAGATGGGGGGGGAGTGTGGGAGACGGGGTGGAGTGTGGGAGACGGGGGAGAGTGTGGGAGACGGGGGGAGAGTGTGGGAGACGGGGGAGAGTGTGGGAGACGGGGTGAGTGTGGGAGACGGGGGGAGAGTGTGGGAGACGGGGAGAGAGTGTGGGAGACGGGGGGAGAGTGTGGGAGATGGGGGGAGTGTGGGAGACGGGGGGTGAGTGTGAGAGACGGGGAGAGTGTGGGAAACGGGGGTAGAGTGTGGGAGATGGGGGGGAGTGTGGGAGACGGGGGGAGAGTGTGGGAGACGGGGGGAGAGTGTGGGAGACGGGGGGAGAGTGTGGGAGACGGGGGAGAGTGTGGGAGACGGGGAGAGTGTGGGAGATGTGGGGAGTGTGGGAGACGGGGGGTGAGTGTGGGAGACGGGGGGAGAGTGTGGCAACGGGGGAGAGTGTGGGAGATGGGGAGAGTGTGGGAGATGTGGGGGGAGTGTGGGAGACAGGGGGAGAGTGTGGGAGACAGGGGGAGAGTGTGGGAGATGGGGGGAGTGTGGGAGACAGGGGGAGAGTGTGGGAGACGGGGGTGAGTGTGGGAGACGGGGAGAGTGTGGGAGACGGGGGGAAGGTTGAGAGACGGGGGGAGTGTGTGGGAGACGGGGGGAGAGTGTGAGAGATGGGGGGGAGTGTGGGAGACAGGGGGAGAGTGTGGGAGACGGGGGGTGAGTGTGGGAGACGGGGAGAGTGTGGGAGACGGGGGGAAGGTTGAGAGACGGGGGGAGTGTGTGGGAGACGGGGGGAGAGTGTGGGAGATGGGGGTGAGTGTGGGAGACGGGGGGGAGTGTGGGAGACGGGGGGGGAGTGTGGGAGATGGGGGTAGTGTAAGAGACGGGGGGAGAGTGTGGGAGACGGGGGGAGAGTGTGAGAGACGGGGGAGTGTGGGAGACGGGGAGAGTGTGGGAGACGGGGGGAGAGTGTGGGAGATGGGGGGTGTGTGGGAGACGGGGGGGGGAGTGTGAGAGACGGCGGGGTGTGTGAGAGACGGGGGAGCGTGTGGGAGACGGGGGGAGTGTGGGAGACGGGGGGAGTGTGGGAGACGGGGGGAGTGTGGGAGACGGGGGGAGTTTGGGAGACGGGGGGAGTGTGGGAGACGGGGGGAGAGTGTGGGAGACGGGGGGAGAGTGTGGGAGACGGGGGGAGAGTGTGGGAGACGGGGGGAGAGTGTGGGAGACAGGGGGAGAGTGTGGGAGATGGGGGGAGTGTGGGAGACAGGGGTAGAGTGTGGGAGACGGGGGGTGAGTGTGGGAGACGGGGAGAGTGTGGGAGACGGGGGGAAGGTTGAGAGACGGGGGAGTGTGTGGGAGACGGGGGGAGAGTGTGAGAGATGGGGGGGAGTGTGGGAGACAGGGGGAGAGTGTGGGAGACGGGGGGTGAGTGTGGGAGACGGGGAGAGTGTGGGAGACGGGGGGAAGGTTGAGAGACGGGGGGAGTGTGTGGGAGACGGGGGGAGAGTGTGGGAGATGGGGGTGAGTGTGGGAGACGGGGGGGAGTGTGGGAGACGGGGGGGGAGTGTGGGAGATGGGGGTAGTGTAAGAGACGGGGGGAGAGTGTGGGAGACGGGGGGAGAGTGTGAGAGACGGGGGAGTGTGGGAGACGGGGAGAGTGTGGGAGACGGGGGGAGAGTGTGGGAGATGGGGGGTGTGTGGGAGACGGGGGGGGGGAGTGTGAGAGACGGCGGGGTGTGTGAGAGACGGGGGAGCGTGTGGGAGACGGGGGGAGTGTGGGAGACGGGGGGAGTGTGGGAGACGGGGGGAGTGTGGGAGACGGGGGGAGTTTGGGAGACGGGGGGAGTTTGGGAGACGGGGGGAGAGTGTGGGAGACGGGGGGAGAGTCTGGGAGACGGGGGGAGAGTGTGGGAGACGGGGGGAGAGTGTGGGAGACGGGGGGAGAGTGTGGGAGACGGGGGGAGAGTGTGGGAGACGGGGGAGAGTGTGGGAGATGGGGAGAGTGTGGGAGACGGGGGAGAGTGTGGGAGACGGGGGAGAGTGTGGGAGACGGGGGAGAGTGTGGGAGACGGGGGGAGAGTGTGGGAGACGGGAAGAGTGTGGGAGACGGGGAGAGTGTGGGAGACGGCGTGGAGTGTGGGAAACGGGGGGAGAGTGTGGGAGACGGGGAGAGAGTGTGGGAGACGGGGAGAGAGTGTGGGAGACGGGGGGAGAGTGTGGGAGATGGGGGGAGTGTGAGAGACGGGGGGAGAGTGTGGGAGACGGGGGGAGAGTGTGGGAGACGGGGGGAGAGTGTGGGAGACGGGGGGAGAGTGTAGGAGACGGGGAGAGAGTGTGGGAGACGGGGAGAGAGTGTGGGAGACGGGGAGAGAGTGTGGGAGATGGGGGTGAGT
The DNA here is from genome assembly GCF_037043375.1 of Chiloscyllium plagiosum. Classification (NCBI taxonomy): domain Eukaryota; kingdom Metazoa; phylum Chordata; class Chondrichthyes; order Orectolobiformes; family Hemiscylliidae; genus Chiloscyllium; species Chiloscyllium plagiosum. The sequence continues at coordinate 2,394,218 of NW_028270182.1, forward strand.
GTGGGAGACGGCGGGGAGTGTGGGAGACGGGGGGGAGTGTGGGAGACGGGGGGGAGTGTGGGAGACGGGGGGAGAGTGTGGGAGACGGGGGAGAGTGTGGGAGACGGGGAGAGAGTGTGGGAGACGGGGGGAGAGTGTGGGAGACGGGGGGAGAGTGTGGGAGACGGGAGAGAGTGTGGGAGACGGGGGGAGAGTGTGGGAGACGGGGGGAGAGTGTGGGAGACGGGGGGAGAGTGTGGGAGACGGGGGGAGAGTGTGGGAGACGGGGGGAGAGTGTGGGAGACGGGGGGAGAGTGTGGGAGACGGGGAGAGAGTGTGGGAGACGGGGAGAGAGTGTGGGAGACGGGGGTGTGTGTGGGAGACGGGGGGGAGACGGGGGAGAGTGTGGGAGACGGGGGAGAGTGTGGGAGACAGGGAGAGAGTGTGGGAGACGGGGGGGAGTGTGGGAGACGGGGTGGAGTGTGGGAGACGGGGGAGAGTGTGGGAGACGGGGGGAGAGTGTGGGAGACGGGGGAGAGTGTGGGAGACGGGGGAGAGTGTGGGAGACGGGGGGAGTGTGGGAGACGGGGGGAGTTTGGGAAACGGGGGGAGAGTGTGGGAGACGGGGAGAGAGTGTGGGAGAAGGGGGGAGAGTGTGGGAGACGGGGGGAGTGTGGGAAACGGGGGGAGAGTGTGGGAGACGGGGAGAGAGTGTGGGAGACGGGGGGAGAGTGTGGGAGATGGGGGGAGTGTGAGAGACGGGGGGAGAGTGTGGGAGACGGGGGAGAGTGTGGGAGATGGGGGGAGAGTGTGGGAGACGGGGGAGAGTGTGGGAGACGGGGGGGGGAGTGTGAGAGACGGGGGGAGTGTGGGAGACGGGGGTAGAGTGTGGGAGACGGGGGTAGAGTGTGGGAGATGGGGGGGAGTGTGGGAGACGGGGGGAGAGTGTGGGAGACGGGGGTAGAATGTGGGAGACGGGGGAGAGTGTGGGAGACGGGGAGAGTGTGGGAGATGTGGGGAGTGTGGGAGACGGGGGGTGAGTGTGGGAGACGGGGGGAGAGTGTGGGAGACGGGGGATTGTGGGAGACGGGGGGAGAGTGTGGGAGATGGGGGGAGAGTGTGGGAGATGGGGGGGGAGTGTGGGAGACGGGGTGGAGTGTGGGAGACGGGGGAGAGTGTGGGAGACGGGGGGAGAGTGTGGGAGACGGGGGAGAGTGTGGGAGACGGGGGTAGAGTGTGGGAGATGGGGGGGAGTGAGGGAGACGGGGGGAGAGTGTGGGAGACGGGGGAGAGTGTGGGAGACGGGGGAGAGTGTGGGAGACGGGGAGAGTGTGGGAGACGGGGAGAGTGTGTGAGACGGGGGCGAGTGTGACAGTCGGGGGGGAGTGTGGGAGACTGGGGGGAGTGTGGGAGACGGGGGTGGGAGTGTGGGAGACGGGGGTGGGAGTGTGGGAGACGGGGGGGAGTGTGGGAGACGGGGGGAGAGTGTGGGAGACGGGGGAGAGTGTGGGAGATGGGGGGTGTGTGGGAGACGGGGGAGAGAGTGGGAGACGGGGGTGGGAGTGTGGGAGACGGGGGAGAGTGTGGGAGACGGGGGGAGAGTGTGGGAGACAGGGGGAGAGTGTGGGAGATGGGGGAGATTGTGGGAGATGGGGGGAGAGTGTGGGAGACGGGGGGAGAGTGTGGGAGACGGGGGAGAGTGTGGGAGATGGGGAGAGTGTGGGAGATGTGGGGAGTGTGGGAGACGGGGGGAGAGTGTGGGAGACGGGGGGAGAGTGTGGGAGACGGGGGGAGAGTGTGGGAGACGGGGGGAGAGTGTGGGAGACGGGGAGAGAGTGTGGGAGACGGGGAGAGAGTGTGGGAGACGGGGAGAGAGTGTGGGAGATGGGGGTGAGTGTGGGAGACGGGGGGGAGTGTGGGAGACGGGGGGGAGTGTGGGAGACGGGGGGGAGTGTGGGAGACGGGGGGGAGTGTGGGAGACGGGGGGAGAGTGTGGGAGACGGGGGAGAGTGTGGGAGATGGGGGGTAGTGTGGGAGACGGGGGGGAGTGTGGGAGACGGGGGAGAGTGTGGGAGACGGGGGAGAGTGTGGGAGACGGGGAGAGAGTGTGGGAGATGGGGGGGAGTGTGGGAGACGGGGTGGAGTGTGGGAGACGGGGGAGAGTGTGGGAGACGGGGGGAGAGTGTGGGAGACGGGGGGAGAGTGTGGGAGACGGGGGAGAGTGTGGGAGACGGGGGAGAGTGTGGGAGACGGGGGGGAGTGTGGGAGACGGGGGGAGAGTGTGGGAGACGGGGGAGAGTGTGGGAGACGGGGGAGAGTGTGGGAGACGGGGAGAGTGTGGGAGATGGGGGGGAGTGTGGGAGACGGGGTGGAGTGTGGGAGACGGGGGAGAGTGTGGGAGACGGGGGGAGAGTGTGGGAGACGGGGGGAGAGTGTGGGAGACGGGGGAGAGTGTGGGAGACGGGGGAGAGTGTGGGAGACGGGGGGGAGTGTGGGAGACGGGGGGAGAGTGTGGGAGACGGGGGAGAGTGTGGGAGACGGGGGAGAGTGTGGGAGACGGGGGTAGAGTGTGGGAGACGGGGGTAGAGTGTGGGAGATGGGGAGGAGTGTGGGAGACGGGGGGAGAGTGTGGGAGACGGGGGAGAGTGTGGGAGACGGGGGAGAGTGTGGGAGACGGGGAGAGTGTGGGAGACGGGGAGAGTGTGTGAGACGGGGGCGAGTGTGACAGTCGGGGGGGAGTGTGGGAGACTTTGGGGAGTGTGGGAGACGGGGGTGGGAGTGTGGGAGACGGGGGTGGTAGTGTGGGAGACGGGGGTGGGAGTGTGGGAGACGGGGGAGAGTGTGGGAGACGGGGGGAGAGTGTGGGAGACGGGGGTGAGTGTGGGAGATGGGGGGTGTGTGGGAGACGGGGGAGAGAGTGGGAGACGGGGTGAGTGTGGGAGACGGGGTGAGTGTGGGAGACGGGGTGAGTGTGGGAGACGGGGGGGAGTGTGGGAGACGGGGGAGTGTGGGAGACGGGGGGAGAGTGTGGCAACGGGGGAGAGTGTGGGAGACGGGGAGAGTGTGGGAGATGTGGGGAGTGTGGGAGACGGGGAGAGAGTGTGGGAGATGGGGGTGAGTGTGGGAGACGGGGGGAGAGTGTGGGAGACGGAGGGAGAGTGTGGGAGACGGGGAGAGAGTGTGGGAGACGGGGGAGAGTGTGGGAGACGGGGGGATAGTGTGGGAGATGGGGGAGAGTGTGGGAGACGGGGGGAGAGTGTGGGAGACGGGGGGAGAGTGTGGGAGACGGGGGGAGAGTGTGGGAGACGGGGGGAGAGTGTGGGAGACGGGAGAGAGTGTGGGAGACGGGGGAGAGTGTGGGAGACGGGGGGGAGTGTGGGAGACGGGGGAGAGTGTGGGAGACGGGGGAGAGTGTGGGAGACGGGGGGAGAGTGTGGGAGACGGGGGGAGCGTGTGGGAGACGGGGAGAGAGTGTGGGAGATGGGGGTGTGTGTGGGAGACGGGGGGGAGTGTGGGAGACGGGGGGGAGTGTGGGAGATGGGGGTAGTGTAAGAGATGGGGGGGAGTGTGGGAGACGGGGGAGAGTGTGGGAGATGTGGGGAGTGTGGGAGACGGGGGGAGAGTGTGGGAGATGGGGGTGAGTGTGGGAGACGGGGGGTGAGTGTGGGAGACGGGGGAGAGTGTGGGAGACGGGGGAGAGTGTGGGAGATGTGGGGAGTGTGGGAGACGGGGGGTGAGTGTGGGAGACGGGGGAGAGTGTGGGAGACGGGGGAGAGTGTGGGAGACGGGGGAGAGTGTGGGAGATGTGGGGAGTGTGGGAGACGGGTGGTGAGTGTGGGAGACAGGGGGAGAGTGTGGCAGACGGGGGAGTGTGGGAGACGGGGGGAGAGTGTGGGAGATGGGGGGAGAGTGTGGGAGATGGGGGGGGAGTGTGGGAGACGGGGTGGAGTGTGGGAGACGGGGGAGAGTGTGGGAGACGGGGGGAGAGTGTGGGAGACAGGGGAGAGTGTGGGAGACGGGGGGAATGTGGGAAACGGGGGGAGAGTGTGGGAGACGGGGAGAGAGTGTGGGAGACGGGGGGAGAGTGTGGGAGATGGGGGGAGTGTGGGAGACGGGGGGGTGAGTGTGAGAGACGGGGGGAGTGTGGGAGACGGGGGGAGAGTGTGGGAGACGGGGGGAGAGTGTGGGAGACGGGGGAGAGTGTGGGAGACGGGGAGAGTGTGGGAGATGTGGGGAGTGTGGGAGACGGGGGGTGAGTGTGGGAGACGGGGGGAGAGTGTGGCAACGGGGGAGAGTGTGGGAGATGGGGAGAGTGTGGGAGATGTGGGGGGAGTGTGGGAGACAGGGGGAGAGTGTGGGAGACAGGGGGAGAGTGTGGGAGACAGGGGGAGAGTGTGGGAGATGGGGGGAGTGTGGGAGACGGGGGGAGAGTGTGGGAGACGGGGAGAGTGTGGGAGACGGGGGGAAGGTTGAGAGACGGGGTGAGTGTATGGGAGACGGGGGGAGAGTGTGGGAGATGGGGGGGAATGTGGGAGACAGGGGGAGAGTGTGGGAGACGGGGGGTGAGTGTGGGAGACGGGGAGAGTGTGGGAGACGGGGGGAAGGTTGAGAGACGGGGGGAGTGTGTGGGAGACGGGGGGAGAGTGTGGGAGATGGGGGTGAGTGTGGGAGACGGGGGGGAGTGTGGGAGACGGGGGGGAGTGTGGGAGATGGGGGTAGTGTAAGAGACGGGGGGAGAGTGTGGGAGACGGGGGGAGAGTGTGAGAGACGGGGGAGTGTGGGAGACGGGGGAGAGTGTGGGAGACGGGGGGAGAGTGTGGGAGATGGGGGGTGTGTGGGAGACGGGGGGGGGGAGTGTGAGAGACGGCGGGGCGTGTGAGAGACGGGGGAGCGTGTGGGAGACGGGGGGAGAGTGTGAGAGACGGGGGAGTGTGGGAGACGGGGGAGAGTGTGGGAGACGGGGGGAGAGTGTGGGAGATGTGGGGAGTGTGGGAGACGGGGGGTGAGTGTGGGAGACGGGGGGAGAGTGTGGCAGACGGGGGAGTGTGGGAGACGGGGGGAGAGTGTGGGAGATGGGGGGAGAGTGTGGGAGATGGGGGGGGAGTGTGGGAGACGGGGTGGAGTGTGGGAGACGGGGTAGAGTGTGGGAGACGGGGGGAGAGTGTGGGAGACGGGGGAGAGTGTGGGAGACGGGGGGAGTGTGGGAAACGGGGGGAGAGTGTGGGAGACGGGGAGAGAGTGTGGGAGACGGGGAGAGAGTGTGGGAGACGGGGGGAGAGTGTGGGAGATGGGGGGAGTGTGGGAGACGGGGGGGGAGTGTGAGAGACGGGGGGAGTGTGGGAAACAGGGGAAGAGTGTGGGAGATGGGGGGGAGTGTGGGAGACGGGGGGAGAGTGTGGGAGACGGGGGGAGAGTGTGGGAGACGGGGGAGAGTGTGGGAGACGGGGAGAGTGTGGGAGATGTGGGGAGTGTGGGAGACGGGGGGTGAGTGTGGGAGACGGGGGGAGAGTGTGGCAACGGGGGAGAGTGTGGGAGACGGGGAGAGTGTGGGAGATGTGGGGAGTGTGGGAGACGGGGGGAGAGTTTGGGAGACGGGGGGGAGAGTGTGGGAGATGGGGTGAGTGTGGGAGACGGGGAGAGAGTGTGGGAGATGGGGGGTGAGTGTGGGAGACGGGGGGGAGTGTGGGAGATGGGGGGAGAGTGTGGGAGATGGGGGGAGAGTGTGGGAGACGGGGAGAGAGTGTGGGAGACGGGGGAGAGTGTGGGAGACGGGGGGAGAGTGTGGGAGATGGGGGAGAGTGTGGGAGACGAAGGGAGAGTGTGGGAGACGGGGGGAGAGTGTGGGAGACGGGAGAGAGTGTGGGAGACGGGGGAGAGTGTGGGAGACGGGGGGGAGTGT
>NW_028270182.1:2400595-2493095 GCF_037043375.1 Chiloscyllium plagiosum
CATGAGGGGCATGGATAGGATAAATAGACAAAGTCTTTTCCCTGGGGTGGGGGAGTCCAGAACTAGAGGGCATAGGTTTAGGGTGAGAGGGGAAGGATATAAAAGAGACCGAAGGGGCAATGTTTTCACCCAGAGGGTGGTACGTGTATGGAATGAGCTGCCAGAGGATGTGGTGGAGGCTGGTACAATTACAGCATTTAAGAGGCATCTGGATGGGTATATGAATAGGAAGGGTTTGGAGGGATATGGGCCAGGTGCTGTCAGGTGGGACTAGATTGGGTTGGGATATCTGGGCAGCATGAAAGAGTTGGGCCGAAGGGTCTGTACATCTCTATGACTCAGTTTTTGTCCAATGTGTACAGGAGGGTTTCCTGACACAGTATGTCGAAGGGCCGACAAGAGGTTAAGGCCACACTGGATCTGGTACTTGGTAATGAACCAGGCCAGGTGTTTGATTTAGTTGTAGGTGAGCACTTTGGATAGAGTGACCATAATTCAGTCACGTTTAGATTATCGGTGGAAAAGGATAGGTTCATGCCACAGGTCAAGAGTTATCGATGGGGGAAGGGCAATTATAATACGATTAGGCAAGAATTAGGATGCACAGAATGGGGTAGCAAAATGCAGGGGATGCAGACAATGGAAAACGTGGAGCTGGTTTGAGGAACAGATATTGTGTGTCCTTGATAACTAGGTCCCTGTCAGGTAGGGAGGAAGCGATAAGGTAAGGGGACCGTGGTTTACTACAGAAATTGCGTCTCTTGTTAAGCAGAAGAAGGAGGCGTATGTGTTGAAGAGGCAAAATGGTTCAGATGGAGAGTTACAGATCAGCTAGGAAGGATTTAAAGAGAGAGTTAAGAAGAGCAAAGAGAGCACATGAGCAGTCTTTAGCAAATAGAATAAAGGAGAACCCTAAAGCTTTCTATAGGCATGTGAGGAATAAAAGGATGATTAGGGTAGGAATAGGGCCAGTCAAAGACAGAAGTGGGAAGTTGAGTGTGGACCCTGTGGAGATCGGAGAGGTGCTAAATTAATGTTTCTCATCGGTTCTCACTCAGGAAAATAAGAATATTGTAGAGGAGAAGAATGAGGTACGAGATATTAGACTAGAAAGGATCGAGGTTAGTTACAAACAGGTGTTATCAATTCTAGCAGGAGTGAAAGTAGACAAATCCCCTGGGCCGGATGGGATTTATCCGAGGATTCTCTGGGAAGCTAGGGAGGAGATAGCAAAGCCTTTGGCTTTGATGTTTGAGTCGCCATTGTCTACAGGTTTGGTACTAGAGCACTGGAGGATTGTAAGTGTTGTGCCCTTGTTCAAGAAGGGCAGTAGAGATGGCCCAGGTAATTATAGACCAGTGAGCCTTACTTCTGTTGTAAGAAAGGTTTTGGAAAGGATTATAAGAGATAAGATTTATAATCATCTCACAAGCAACAATTTGATTTCAGATAGTCAACATGGTTTCGACAAGGGCAGGTCGTGTCTCACAAACCTCATTGAGTTTTTTGAGAAGGTGACCAAGTATGTAGATGAGGGTAGGGCAGTTGACGTGGTGTACATGGACTTCAGTAAAGCCTTTGATAAGGTTCCATATGGTAGGCTGTTGGAGAAAATGCAGAGGCATGGAATTGAGGGTGATTTAGCAGTTTGGATTAGAAACTGGCTTTCTGAAAGAAGGCAGCGAGTGGTGGTTGATGGAAAATATTCAGCCTGGAGTCCGGTTACTAGTGGTGTGCCACAAGGATCTGTTTTGGGACCACTGCTGTTTGTCATTTTTATAAAAGACTTGGACGCAGGCATAGATGGGTGGGTTTGTAAGTTTGCAGACGACACTAAATTCAGTGGAGTGGTGGACAGTGTGGAAGAATGTTACAGGTTGCAGGGGGACTTGGATAAACTGCAGAATTGGGCTGAGAGGTGGCAAATGGAGTTCAATGCAGCTAAATGTGAGGTGATTCACTTTGGGAAGAATAACAGGAAGGCAGAGTACTGGGTCAATGGAACGATTCTTGGTAGTGTGGATGTGCAGAGGGATCTTGGAGTCCATGTACATAGATCCCTGAAAGTTGCCGCCCAGGTGGATAGTGCTGTTAAGAAGGCAAACGGTGTGTTAGGTATCATAGGTAGAGGGATTGAGTTCCAAAATCGCAATGTCATGCTGCAATTATACAAAACACTGGTGCGGCCACACTTGGAATATTGTGTACAGTTCTGGTCGCCCCATTACAGGAAGGATGTGGAAGCATTGGAAAAGGGGCAGAGGAGATTTACCAGGATGTTGCCTGGTCTGGAGGGAAGCTCTTCTGAGGAAAGGCTGAGAGACTTGGGTCTGTTCTCATTGGAAGGAAGAAGTCTAAGAGGAGATTTGATAGAGACATACAAGATGGTCAGAGGATTAGATAGAATAGACAGTGAAAGTCTTTTTCCTCGGATGATGATGTCAGCGTTGGGATTGGGGATGGGGTTTGGGATTGGGATTGGGGATGGGGTTTGGGATTGAGGATGGGGATTAGGGTCTGGATTGGGGATGGGGTTTGGGATTGGGGAGGGGGTTTAGGGTTGGGATTGGGAATGTGGTTTAGGGTCGGGATTGGGGATGGGGTTTAGGGTCGGGATTAGGGATGGAATTTGGGATTGGGAATGGGGTTTCGGGTCAGGATTGGGGATGGGGTTTAGGGTCGGGATTGGGGATGGGGTTTGGGAATGGAAATGGGATTTAGGGTCGGGATTGGGGATGGGGTTTAGGGTCGGGATTGGGGTGGAATTTGGGATTGGGAATGGGGTTTCGGGTCGGGATTGGGGATGGGGTTTAGGGTCGGGATTAGGGATGAATTTGGGATTGGGAATGGGGTTTCGGGTCGGAATTGGGGATGGGGTTTAGGGTCGGGATTAGGGATGGAATATGGGATTGGGGATGGGGTTTAGGGTCGGGATTGGGGATGGGGATTAGGGTCGGGATTAGGGATGGAATTTGGGATTGGGAATGGGGTTTCGGGTCGGGATTGGGGATGGGGTGTAGGGTCGGGATTAGGGATGGAATTTGGGATTGGGAATGGGATTTCGGGTCGGGATTGGGGATGGGGTTTAGGGTCGGGATTAGGGATGAATTTGGGATTGGGAATGGGGTTTCGGGTCGGAATTGGGGATGGGGTTTAGGGTCGGGATTAGGGATGGAATATGGGATTGGGGATGGGGTTTAGGGTCGGGATTGGGGATGGGGATTAGGGTCGGGATTAGGGATGGAATTTGGGATTGGGAATGGGGTTTCGGGTCGGGATTGGGGATGGGGTGTAGGGTCGGGATTAGGGATGGAATTTGGGATTGGGAATGGGATTTCGGGTCGGGATTGGGAATGGGGTTTAGGGTCGGTATTGGGGATTGGGATTAGGGTCGGGATTAGGGATGGAATATGGGATTGGGAATGGGGTTTCGGGTCGGGATTGGGGATGGGGTTTAGGGCCGGGATTGGGGATGGGGTTTGGGATTGGGGATGGGGTTTCGGGTCGGGATTGGGGATGGGGTTTCAGGTTGGGATTGGGGATGGGGTTTAGGGCCGGGATTGGGGATGGAATTTGGGATTGGGGATGGGGTTTCGGGTTGGGATTGGGGATGGGGTTTAGGGCCGGGATTGGGGATGGGGTTTGGGATTGGGGATGGGGTTTCGGGTCGGGATTGGGGATGGGGTTTCGGGTCGGGATTGGGGGTGGGGATTAGGGTCGGGATTGGGGATGGGGTTTCGGGTCGGGATTGGGGGTGGGGATTAGGGTTTGGGCGAGGTATCATGTTTCAGGGTGTGGTTCCCCTCGTCGCTGGGACGGTTTGGGACAGGAGACAGATCGATGCTGCTGTGTTATTAATGGCGGTCCTCCCTTCGCTCCCCTCAGTGTTGGTGTCCAACTCCAGTGAGCGAGACGACCAGGGGCACGGTGCGGTGCCAACCTCCAACACCCCACTGATTGCCGGCGTGGCAGGTGGGATTGTGTTCTTGCTGCTTGTCTCCAGCACCATCGTGGCTGTTCTGTGTTACCGACAGCGGCGATCAAAACTGGCTGAAGGACATGGCCCATCGCTCCACCTCAGCACCCTGACCAGCCCCAAACGGGGCGCAGCCAGCAACAACAATGGTTCAGGCTCCGAGCCCAGTGACATCATCATCCCCCTCAGGACTTCCGACAGCAGCTTCTGTCCTCACTACGAGAAGGTGAGCGGCGACTACGGCCATCCTGTCTACATCGTCCAAGAGTTGCCACCTCAGAGCCCCGCCAACATTTACTACAAGGTGTGAGGGGAGGGGGAGGGGCGACGGGGGGGGGGGGGGCGGTTTGGGGAGGGGGGGAGGAATGGGTGAGACTGGGGCTGGCGTTTTCCTTCTGGAACGTTCCGGAGCGAGTGCGATGGAAGAACGCCCTGGTGACGAAGGCCGTTGAACTGGACGAACGAATTGTGCTTCCTGCGGGGTGGGGGGGGGGGGGGGGGGGGTGAGAGGGGAGGTGATGGGACGCTCCTCAGAACCTTCCAGAAGCTGAGCGGGTTTCTGAGGCGGGGGGGGAGGGGAGGGGATCCTTAAGGACCGAGGGTGAGCACCCGAACGGGCGTCAAAAACCTGATTTCGTGGGACACTCTGAGAGGGATGAGGGAGGAGACCAGTAAAGGAGGACAGAGCTGCCCCCACCCCCCAACGCTGGAGGGGGGGGGAACAAAGACCCAACTCAACACCAGACCCTCCCAGCTCTGAGGAGTGCACAGCCAACTGGGGCGGGGGGGATAAAAAAAATCAATTTCTGTGACAAGGGGAAAACGTGACGATGAGGAACAAGGATGTGACCACCAGAGGAACAGCAGGAGGCCATTCAGCCCGTCTGCAGCATTCAACGGGATCAGTGGTTCCTCTCTCCCACTTCCCTTACCTCCCCCCCCAACCCCAGGGTTGGACATTGGGCATATAGCCGGACGGGAGCCTAGATGTCGGAATTCAAAGATCCTGGTGGAGTTGGTCAAGGGCCTGAACTCTGACCCCCCTCAGCAAAGCCCCCTGCAGCACCATCTCCACACCCCTCCCCCTCTCCTTCCAGCCTGTGAGCTGGGAAGCCATGTTGGAATAAATGGATTTGGAGACCCGAAACAGCTGGAGAAATGGTCAAATTCACCACCATCTGTCTCCGGGGCGGGTGTGGGGGGAGAGTGGATTGTGTTCCGACATTCCCAGGCAATTCCTAACGAAAGGAATACGTTACGGCTTTGAGCTGAGTGCACACTGGACTCAAACTTCCCAATCCCAGACTGAGGAACATTCTCAGCATGTTGAGAGGGGAGTGACCATTCCAGGATCATCTGTCCCCAACCAAACACTCCCAGGACAGGGACACCGCGGGGTTAGATACAGAGTAAAGCTCCCTCTACACTGTCCCCCCAACCAAACACTCCCAGGACAGGGTCAGCACGGGGTTAAATACAGAGTAAAGCTCCCTCTACACTGTCCCCCCAACCAAACACTCCCAGGACAGGGACAGCACGGGGTTAGATACAGAGTAAAGCTCCCTCTACACTGTCCCCCCAACCAAACACTCCCCGGACGGGGACACCGCGGGGTTAGATAAAGGGTAAAGCTCCCTCTACACTGTCCCCCCCCATCAAACACTCCCAGGGACAGGGACAGCACGGTGTTAGATACAGAGTAAATCTCCCTCTACACTGTCACCCAACCAAACACTCCCAGGGACAGGGACAGCACAGGATTAGATACAGAGTAAAGCTCCCTCTACACTGTCACCCAACCAAACACTCCCAGGACAGGGACAGCACGGGGTTAGATACAGAGTAAAGCTCCCTCTACACTGTCCCCCCATCAAACACTCCCAGGGACAGGGACAGCACGGGGTTAGATACAGAGTAAACCTCCCTTTACACTGTCCCCCATCAAACACTCCCCAGGACAGGGACAGCACGGGGTTAGATACAGAGTAAAGCTCCCTTTACACTGTCCCCCATCAAACACTCCCCAGGACAGGGACAGCACGGGGTTAGATACAGAGTAAAGCTCCCTCTACACTGTCCCCCCCATCAAACACTCCCAGGACAGGGACAGCACGGGGTTAGATACAGAGTAAAGCTCCCTCTACACTGTCCCCCATCAAACACTCCCAGGACAGGGACAGCACTGGGTTAGATACAGAGTAAAGCTCCCTCTACACTGTCCCCATCAAACACTCCCAGGGACAGGGACAGCACGGGGTTAGATACAGAGTAAAGCTCCCTCTACACTGTCCCCCCCATCAAACACTCCCAGGACAGGGACAGCACGGGGTTAGATACAGAGTAAAGCTCCCTCTACACTGTCCCCCATCAAACACTCCCAGGACAGGAACAACACGGGGTTAGATACAGAGTAAAGCTCCCTCTACACTGTACCCCCATCAAACACTCCCAGGACAGGGACAGCACGGGGTTAGATACAGAGTAAAGCTCCCTCTACACTGTCTCTGTCCCATTTGAACATGGCCTAGTTTGATTCTCTCCCTGGTTGGGAGATGGTCTGTCCTGCTCACAGCTGTGTGGCCTCTCACTGACCATGTGGACGATCCGGGTCCGTGTGGGAGATCCGGGTCCGTGTGGGAGGTCCTGGTCCGTGTGGGAGGTCCTGGTCCGTGTGGGAGATCCGGGTCCGTGTGGACGATCCGGGTCCGTGTGGACGATCCGGGTCCGTGTGGACGATCCGGGTCCGTGTGGGAGATCCGGGTCCGTGTGGACGATCCGGGTCCGTGTGGGAGATCCGTGTCCGTGTGGGAGATCCGGGTCCGTGTGGACGATCCGGGTCCGTGTGAACGATCCGGGTCCGTGTGGACGATCCGGGTCCGTGTGGACGATCCGGGTCCGTGTGGGAGATCCGGGTCCGTGTGGACGATCCGGGTCCGTGTGGGAGATCCGGGTCCGTGTGGGAGATCCGGGTCCGTGTGGGAGATCCGGGTCCGTGTGGACGATCCGGGTCCGTGTGGGAGATCCGGGTCCGTGTGGGAGATCCGGGTCCGTGTGGACGATCCGTGTCCGTGTGGGAGATCCGGGTCCGTGTGGACGATCCGTGTCCGTGTGGGAGATCCGGGTCCGTGTGGACGATCCGGGTCCGTGTGGACGATCCGGGTCCGTGTGGGAGATCCGGGTCCGTGTGGGGGATCCAGGTCCGTGTGGATGATCCGGGTCCGTGTGGGAGATCCGGGTCCGTGTGGATGATCCGGGTCCGTGTGGACGATCCGGGTCCGTGTGGACGATCCGGGTCCGTGTGGGAGATCCGGGTCCGTGTGGGGGATCCGGGTCCGTGTGGGAGATCCGGGTCCGTGTGGACGATCCGGGTCCGTGTGGGAGATCCGGGTCCGTGTGGATGATCCGGGTCCGTGTGGGAGATCCGGGTCCGTGTGGATGATCCGGGTCCGTGTGGGAGATCCGGGTCCGTGTGGGAGATCCGGGTCCGTGTGGGGGATCCGGGTCCGTGTGGGAGATCCGGGTACGTGTGGGAGATCCGGGTCCGTGTGGGAGATCCGTGTCCGTGTGGGGGATCCAGGTCCGTGTGGACGATCCGGGTCCGTGTGTGGGATCCGGGTCCGTGTGGGAGATCCGTGTCCGTGTGGACGATCCGGGTCCGTGTGGACGATCCGGGTCCGTGTGGGAGATCCGGGTCCGTGTGGACGATCCGGGTCCGTGTGGGAGATCCGGGTCCGTGTGGGAGATCCGGGTCCGTGTGGACGATCCGGGTCCGTGTGGACGATCCGGGTCCGTGTGGGAGATCCGGGTCCGTGTGGACGATCCGGGTCCGTGTGGGAGATCCGGGTCCGTGTGGACGATCCGGGTCCGTGTGGGAGATCCGGGTCCGTGTGGACGATCCGGGTCCGTGTGGACGATCCGGGTCCGTGTGGGAGATCCGGGTCCGTGTGGACGATCCGGGTCCGTGTGGACGATCCGGGTCCGTGTGGGAGATCCGGGTCCGTGTGGACGATCCGGGTCCGTGTGGGGGATCCGGGTCCGTGTGGACGATCCGGGTCCGTGTGGACGATCCGGGTCCGTGTGGGAGATCCGGGTCCGTGTGGACGATCCGGGTCCGTGTGGGAGATCCGGGTCCGTGTGGACGATCCGGGTCCGTGTGGACGATCCGGGTCTGTCTTGTGTCCACTGTGTGTCATTGTTACTTCCCTCGGAGTGTTCCCTATGATCCGGGCTCCAGGAGCTGGGAGTGTTGCTACTGTTCTCTCTGTAATCCCATCCTCTTGTTAACTCCACTGCCTCTGTTCATCTTCCCAGAGCCTCCCATCAGGTGGCCCCTGGTGTGGCAGGCTCTGGGATCTTGCTGTGCTCCTGCCGCAGGAGGGGATGGTGGCGACATGCTGTGTGGTTGTTGGACGAAGGGATAAGGGCTAGGTTCGGGCAGAGTGAGCTCCCCAAGTCCTTACAACTCCCAGGCCTCTCAGACTCTCTGCCCCATGCTCGCTCTCTGTCTGTCCCTCTCACTCTCTACCTCTCTGTCTCTCTCTCACTCTCTCTCACTCTCTGCCCCACCCCTCTGTCTCTCTCACTCTCTCCCTCCCTGTCTCTCTCTCTCACTGTCTCTGTCTCTCTGCCCCCCCGTCTCTCTCTCTCTCTGTATCTCCCTCTCTCACTCTTTCTCTCTGTCTCTGTGTGTCTCTCTCTGTCTCTCTCTCTCACTCTGTGTGTCTCTCTCTCTCTCTGTATCTCCCTCTCTCACTCACTCTCTCTGTCTCTGTGTGTCTCTCTCTGTCTCTCTCTCTCACTCTGTGTGTCTCTCTCTCTCTCTGTATCTCCCTCTCTCACTCACTCTCTCTGTCTCTGTGTGTCTCTCTCTGTCTCTCTCTCTCACTCTGTGTGTCTCTCTCTCTCTCTGTATCTCCCTCTCTCACTCACTCTCTCTGTCTCTGTGTGTCTCTCTCTGTCTCTCTCTCTCTCTCTCTCTGTCTCCCTCTCTCTCTCTGTGTCTCTCTCTCTCTCTCTCCCTCCCCTCTCTCTCTTCCCCCAACCTCTTCCTCCATACTGTCTCCCTCTCCCCCTCTCCCTCCCTCATGTCACTCAGACACTGGGGTCGTGTTTGGTACAAATGGGAATGGGGGAAGCAGAGTGCTAAGTTTGTGACACCTCCCCCCCCATCCCCCCCCCCACCCCGATCCCCCGTGTAACAACGTCTCTGTGACACCTTTTTAGAAAGTTTGTGTGTTTTGAAAGAGCGGTCTCCCGTGATCCAGGACAATGCAACAGTCTCTCATTTTACACCTCATTTGTATGTGATGTAAATAATTGCTTTATTTTTTAGCCTTTTTTAATTTTTGTAAAGTACATGAGTATTTTCTCAACTGAAGAAATGTTCCTAGAGTTTAAATTATGCAAAAAAAACTAAAAAAAAATTAGCACTGGATTCAGCATCCGAGAGAAGGTGGGACTGGGAGGAATCCTCTGAGATTCCTCATCTCCGAAGATGCTGAATGTCAGTTTTGTTAATTTTGTCTTTGATTCTGTCTGCACCTTGTGACCAGGTTAATGCACAGTCTTTTCTTGTGAAAAATAACCTCACTGGACTTACCACCAATAAATGAATTTTTTAACAAGATTGTCCTGTTACTTTCATTCTCTCTTCACTTTCCCACAACATCACACAGAAAGACTTCAATCAGAGGCTGCATGCAGCAGCAGGCCCTTTGCATGAGCTCTAAACTTAATCATTCCCCTCGATTAGATTCCAGTCTGTAACTCCCTCCCGGGTATCAGTTATTCTGTATATAAACCCCACCCCGAACCCCTCGATTAGATTCCAGTCTGTAACTCCCTCCCGGGGTATCTGTTATTCTGTATATAAACCCCACCGAACCCCTTGATTTAGATTCCAGTCTGTAACTCCCTCCCGGGGTATCTGTTATTCTGTATATAAACCACCCCGAACCCCTTGATTTAGATTCCAGTCTGTAACTCCCTCCCGGGGTATCTGTTATTCTGTATATAAACCACCCCGAACCCCTCCATTAGATTCCAGTCTGTAACTCCCTCCTGGATATCTGTTATTCTGTATATAAATCCCCCCGAACCCCTCGATTAGATTCCAGTCTGTAACTCCATCCCGGGGTATCTGTTATTCTGTATATAAACCACCCTGAGCCCCTCCATTAGATTCCCGTCTGTAACTCCTTCCCAGGGTATCTGTTATTCTGTATATAAACCTCACCCTGAACCCCTCAATTAGATTCCAGTCTGTAACTCCCTCCCCTGGGTATCTGTTATTCTGTATATAAACCACCCTGAGTCCCTCGATTAGATTCCAGTCTGTAACTCCCTCCCGGGGTATCTGTTATTCTGTATATAAACCATCCCGAAACCCTCGATTAGATTCCAGTCTGTAACTCCCTCCCGGGGTATCTGTTATTCTGTATATAAACCACCCCGAACCTCTCGATTAGATTCCAGTCTGTAACTCCCTCCCGGGATATCTGTTATTCTGTATATAAACCACCCCAAAACCCTCGATTAGATTCCAGTCTGTAACTCCCTCCCGGGGTATCTGTTATTCTGTATATAAACCACCCCGATCCCCTTGATTTAGATTCCAGTCTGTAACTCCCTCCCGGGGTATCTGTTATTCTGTATATAAATCCCCCCGAAACCCTCGATTAGATTCCAGTCTGTAACTCCCTCCCGGGGTATCTGTTATTCTGTATATAAACCACCCCGAACCCCTCGATTAGATTCCAGTCTGTAACTCCCTCCCGGGATATCTGTTATTCTGTATATAAACCACCCCGAACCCCTCGATTAGATTCCAGTCTGTAACTCCATCCTGGGGTATCTGTTATTCTGTATATAAACCACCCTGAGCCCCTCAATTAGATTCCAGTCTGTAACTCCCTCCCCGGAGTATCTGTTATTCTGTATATAAACCACCCCGAACCCCTCGATTAGATTCCAGTCTGTAACTCCCTCCCGGGGTATCTGTTATTCTGTATATAAACCACCCCGAACCCCTCGATTAGATTCCAGTCTGTAACTCCCTCCCGGGGCATCTGTTATTCTGTATATAAACCACCCCGAACCCCTCGATTAGATTCCAGTCTGTAACTCCCTCCCGGGGTATCTGTTATTCTGTATATAAACCACCCCGAACCCCTCGATTAAATTCCAGTCTGTAACTCCCTCCCGGGGTATCTGTTATTCTGTATATAAACCACCCCGAGCCCCTCGATTAGATTCCAGTCTGTAACTCCCTCCCGGGGTATCTGTTATTCTGTATATAAACCACCCCGAACCCCTCGATTAAATTCCAGTCTGTAACTCCCTCCCGGGGTATCTGTTATTCTGTATATAAACCACCCCGAGCCCCTCGATTAGATCCCAGTCTGTAACTCCCTCCCGGGTATCTGTTATTCTCTATATAAACCACCCCAAACCCCTCAATTAGATTCCTTGGTGTAGAAGCTGGAAGGGGTTACAGAGATAGGGATGGGGTGTAGGGGCTGCAGGGATTACAGAGATAGGGAGGGGGTGGAGGGGGTTACAGAGATAGGGAGGGGGTGGAGGGGGTTACAGAGATAGGGAGGGGGTGGAGGGGGTTACAGAGATAGGGAGGGTGTGTAGGGGCTGGAGGGGGTTACAGAGATAGGGAGGGGGTGTAGGGGCCGGAGGGGGTTACAGAGATAGGGAGGGGCTGGAGTGGGTTACAGAGATAGGGAGGGGGTGTAGGGGCTGGAGGGGGTTACAGAGATAGGGAGGGGTGGAGGGAGTTACAGAGATAGGGATGATTTTATTTGTGGACACAGATGGTGATTTGAAAATGAAGGTTTTGGAGAGGTAACCTGTGTGGGGACAGGGGGTTTCGAGGGATGTGGGACTCGATTTGAGTGAAGGTGAAGTTGTTTGAGGGTAGACTGAGGGGGACAGACTGGGAGTGAGGGGGACAGGGTGGGATTGAGGGGGAGAGTCTGGGATTGAGGGGGACAGACTGGGAGTGAGGGGGACAGACTGGGAGTGAGGGGGACACGGTGGGATTGAAGGGGAGAGTCTGGGATTGAGGGGGACAGGGTGGGATTGAGGGGGACAGGATGGGAGTGAGGGGGACAGGGTGGGATTGAAGGGGAGAGTCTGGGATTGAGGGGGACAGGGTGGGATTGAGGGGGACAGGATGGGAGTGAGGGGGACAGGGTGGGATTGAAGGGGAGAGTCTGGGATTGAGGGGGACAGACTGGGATTGAGGGGGACAGACTGGGAGTGAGGGGGACAGACTGGGAGAGGGGGACACGGTGGGATTGAAGGGGAGAGTCTGGGATTGAGGGGGACAGGGTGGGATTGAGGGGGACAGGATGGGAGTGAGGGGGACAGGGTGGGATTGAAGGGGAGAGTCTGGGATTGAGGGGGACAGGGTGGGATTGAGGGGGACAGGGTGGGATTGAGGGGACAGGGTGGTAGTGAGGGGGTCAGGGTAGGAGTGAGGGGGTCAGAGTTGAGGGAGGGGGTCAGGGTAGGAGTGAGGGGTCAGGGTGGGAGTGAGGGGGTCAGGGTGGGAGTGAGGGGGAGAGTCTGGGAGTGAGGGGGACAGGGTGGGATTGAGGGGGTCAGGGTAGGAGTGAGGGGGTCAGGGTGGGAGTGAGGGGACAGGGTGGTAGTGAGGGGGTCAGGGTGGGGGTGAGGGGGAGAGTCTGGGATTGAGGGGCAGAGTCTGGGAGTGAGGGGGACAGGGTGGGAGTGAGGGGGTCAGGGTGGGGGTGAGGGGACAGGGTGGTAGTGAGGGGGTCAGGGTGGGAGTGAGGGGGACTGGGTGGGAGTGAGGGGTCAGAGTAAGAGTGAGGGGGACAGGGTGGGAGTGAGGGGGTCAGGGTGGGAGTGAGGGGGTCAGAGTTGAGGGAGGGGGTCAGGGTAGGAGTGAGGGGTCAGGGTGGGAGTGAGGGGGTCAGGGTGGAGTGAGGGGGTCAGGGTGGGAGTGAGGGGGACAGGGTGGGAGTGAGGGGGTCAGGGTGGGAGTGAGGGGGTCAGAGTTGAGGGAGGGGGTCAGGGTAGGAGTGAGGGGTCAGGGTGGGAGTGAGGGGGTCAGGGTGGAGTGAGGGGGTCAGGGTGGGTGTAAGGGGGACAGGGTGGAGGGAGGGATCGGGATGGGAGTGAGGGGGACAGGGTGGGAGTGAGGGGGTCAGGGTGGGAGTAAGGGGGACAGGGTGGAGGGAGGGGTCAGGATGGGAGTGAGGGGTCAGGGTAGAGGGAGCTGCTGCCTGGGTCTGGCCATCCCAGTGTTTCGGGTGAAGGTTTCTGCAGTTGATGAGCTGAGAGAGGGTGGAGTTGAGTGGGTTACAGAGAGGGTTAAGGGAGGATCTAGGCGCTAGTGCGAGGGCTGAGGGGAGACTATCCCCAGGGAGTGGAACGCAGTTTCCAGGGCCCGGGGTCTGACAGGCCGAGCTCAGAGACTGGGTGACAGTATAACTCCGGGTCTGAGACTGGGTGATATGCAGGTTCACCCTGACTGCCCCTTTCAGAAGAAATCGAGCTGACGTGCAACCGAAAGGAAAATGTTGCGGAATGTCGATGATAAATTAATAAAGTGTACATTGCCATTAGTTGGTGTGGCCTATAATTATTTAATAACTTTATTTCGAAAGACGGCGATTCTGCATTGAGCTGTGAAATTGTCTCTGTGAATGGAACTGAGTGTGACAGAACATTCTCATATGCTCCCACCTCCAACTCGCCAAGTTAGCAAGGATTAACCCTTTCCTGCATCTGGTCAACTCCCATCACACAAATACCACCACTCGCAAACCACTAACCCTCATCCTTAACCACTGGTAATCACTAACCAATAACCGTGTTTCTTAACCACCGGGCAGTCATCATTTTCCTTAAACCCTGACTCTAACCACTAACCATTTACCCTGTTCATTAACTACTGAGCATTAACCCTTAATCCCTGATACTAACCATTAACCCTGTTTATTAACTACCGGGCATTAAATTTAGTCCTTAACCATTGACTCTAACCACTAACCATTTACCCTGTTCATTAACTACCAGGCATTAAATTTAATCCTTCACCCCTGACTCTAACCACTAACCATTAATTATTAATCCTGCCGCTCCCCATCCACCAATTGGATACTGAACTCTAAACCTAACTCTGAATGCTTACCACTGACCATTAACAATTAATTACCAGCTCTATCTACTAACTATTAATACTAACAGTTAACTGTGGATAATTGACCCAAATCCTAACCATTTACTGGAATCACTAACACTAACAACTCACTATTAGCTCTCATCCAGACACTTAACTATAAACCAGACCAAAAATGAACCATTAACAGTTTACCGATTACTGAATTAACTCTTGCTAACAATTATCTCCTCAACGTACATCCTAACCACTAACTAATAATGTTAACTCATAAATCGTAGCCTTACCCATTAACCCTGACTATTAACCCTGGGAATGTTCCCCTGCCCCATCGCTAACTGATGGCATTGAGACTCCTGGTCCAGAGTGATCCCCTGACAAACTGACTGAGGGCTGAAACCAGGATCAGAAGCTGCACAAACTGGAGGGAGAGCTTCAGATTAAAAGGTGTCTCCTGCTGCGCTGTAAACACACAGAGAGATCTGGGGAATATCAGCTCAGAGTGAGACAGAGAGAAAACAAAACAACTGAGTGTGTGGCTGAGAAAGATAGAGGGGTCTAGCGAAGGACAGACTGAGAGAGGAGATGGAAGCATGGAGATCAAGTGAGAGAGAGAAAGAGAGAGAGATAAAGACATACATAGACAGAGACAGAGACAGGTGTACAGAGAGAGAGAGACATACACGCAGAGAGACAGACGTACACAGAGAGACAGACACACAGACATACACGCAGAGACACAGAGACAGACGTACACACAGAGAGACAGACATACACAGAGAGAGAGGCAGACATACACGCAGAGAGAGACAGAGAGACAGACGTACAGAGAGAGAGACACACAGAGAGACAGATGCACATAGAGAGAGAGAGAGACAGACATACATGGAGAGAGACACAGACATACATGCAGAGAAAGGCAGAGAGAGACAGACATACGCGCAGAGAAAGACACAGAGATAGTCGTACATAGAGACAGCCAGACATACACGCTGAGAGACAGGCGTACACACAGAGAGAGACAGACATACGTGCAGAGAGAGAGACAGACGTACACAGAGAGAGAGAGGCACACAGAGACAGACATACACACAGAGATACAGACAGACATACACGCAGAGAGAGACACAGAGATAGACGTACATGCAGAGGGAGACACACAGAGAGACAGACATACACGTAGAGAGAGACACAGAGAGACAGATGTACATGTAGAGAGAGAGAGACTGACATACACGCAGAGAGAGACAGATCTACACAGACTGACATTCATGCAGAGAGAGACGCAGAGAGACAGATGTACACAGAGAGACAGACAGACATACACAGAGAGAGAGAGACACACAGAGAGACAGATTTACAGAGAGAGAGAGACAGACAGACATGCAGAGAGAGAGACACAGAGAGACAGATGTACACAGAGAGACAGACAGACATACAGAGAGAGAGAGACACACAGAGAGACAGATTTACACAGAGACTGACAGACAGACACGCAGAGAGAGACACAGAGAGATAGACGTACACAGAGAGACACAGAGAGACAGACAGACATACACAGAGAGAGACACACACACAGAGAGACAGATTTACACAGAGAGACACAGACATACATGCAGAGAGAGACACAGACATACATGCAGAGAAAGACAGAGAGAGACAGACATACACGCAGAGAAAGACACAGAGATAGTCGTACATAGAGAGAGACAGACATACACGCTGAGAGACAGGCGTACACACAGAGAGAGACAGACATACGTGCAGAGAGAGAGACAGACGTACAGAGAGAGAGAGACACACACAGAGACAGATATACACACAGAGATACAGACAGACATACACGTAGAGAGAGACACAGAGAGACAGATGTACATGTAGAGAGAGAGAGACTGACGTTCACGCAGAGAGAGACACACAGACAGAGAGAGAGAGACACACACACACAGATACAGAGAGCAAGAGAGACACAATATAGAAGGAGACAGAGAAAGAGATCAGACAGAGATAGAGAGAGGCATACATGCAGAGAGATTTCAGAGAGACAGACAGAGACACAGAGAGACAGACAGAGACACAGAGAGACAGACAGAGACAGAGGGGGAGACAGATTCACAGAGGGATAGAGACAGGGTGATACTTGTCCTCCTGATTTGTACACATTCTAGAGAGATCCTGTTCCAGGTTAACAGCTGACGGTTAGTGATGAGCTGAACAGCCTGATAGACACAGGGAGGGTGTGGGGGCTGGTCAAGCCCACTCTCGGGGGGGTGGGGGGGGGGGGGGGGGGGAGGTGTGCAGCATCCTGCTTAAAACCCCACAGCAAAATGACAGGGACATGGTCAGATATCCCCCAGCTCCCCACCCCTAAACCTCTCCAAAATCCCAGCCTAGAAACACATGGAGCGAGAACTGACAGACTGCCAGAAACAGAGAGGGATGGAGAGGAGATGGAATGTATAGAGAGGAGAGATGGTGGAGAGAGAGAGAGGTGGAATTGAGAGAGTTAGAACTGAAGAGAAGGAAGACAGAAATAGAGAGAGGAGAGAGATATACATGTGGAATTATGGGGAAAGACTGGGCACGTTCCTCCCTGGAGCATCAGAGGCTGAGGGCTGACCTTAGGCTGTAAAATCCTGAGGGGCATTGGTAGGGTAAATGGGCAGGTGACTTTTCCCTGGGGTAGGGGATATCAAAACTAGGGGGGCATATTTTTAATATGAGGGGAGAGAGCTTTATAAAAAGGCATGAGGGGCAATAGTTTTTACACAGAGAACGGTTCACATGTGAAATGAACTTCCTGAGGAAGTGGTGGATGTGGGAACAGTTACATTTGGATAAGTTCATGAATAGGAAAGGGTTTATAGGGACATGGGTCAGGAACAGGCAGGTGGGCCTAGTTTAGTTTGGGAACATGGTCAGCACGGGCTGGTTGGACCAAAGGGTCTGTTTCTATAACTGTATATTTTGATAAAGATACAGCAAGGAAATAGAGAGGATGCAGTTAGATCGGGGAAGAGAGAGATGGAGCAGAGGGATAGAGAGAGGGAGAAGGGAGAGAGAGAGAAAGAGAAAGAGAAGGAAGAGATAGAGAGAGAGAGAGATGGAGTGGAGAGAGAGAGATGGAGAAGGGAGAGAGAGAGAGAGAGAGAGAAAGAGAAGGAAGAGATAGAGAGAGAGAGAGGTGGAGTGGAGAGAGAGATGGAGAAGGGAGAGAGAGAGAGATGGAGTGGAGAGAGAGATGGAGAAGGGAGAGAGAAAGAGAAAGAGAAGGAAGAGATAGAGAGAGAGAGAGATGGAGTGGAGAGATAGAGATGGAGAAGGGAGAGAGAGAGAGAGAGAGAAAGAGAAGGAAGAGATAGAGAGAGAGAGAGGTGGAGTGGAGAGAGAGATGGAGAAGGGAGAGAGAGAGAGAGATGGAGTGGAGAGAGAGATGGAGAAGGGAGAGAGAGAGAGATGGAGTGGAGAGAGAGATGGAGAAGGGAGAGAGAGAGAGAGATGGAGAAGGGAGAGAGATGGAGAGAGAGTTGACGAAGGGAGAGAGAGATGGAGGAGAGAGATGGAAAGAGAAATAGAAAGATGGAGAAGAGAAAGAGAGAGATGAAGAATGGAGAGATGCAGAGAGAGATGGAGCAGAGAAGGAGAGGGAGATGGAGAAAGGAGGGAGAGAGATGGAGAAAGGAGGGAGAGAGATGGAGAAAGGAGGGAGAGAGATGGAGAAGGGAGGGAGAGAGATGGAGAAGGGAGGTGGTCTCTGGGGTTTTGGTAGCCTGACAGAGGGATGGGGAAAGGTGTCAGTTAGTGAATTGTAAAGTTGGTCTCAGTGAGTGAATGAGTATCTGAGGGAGAAATTGAATAGCACTGTGCTTTGTGGCCTAGGGTCAATCCAGGACCGTCCTGAGGCTGTATGTCTCGAGACCAGATAGTCCAACTCCATCCCACAGCTTGTTCCCATTCCTGAGCTTCCAAAAACGGAGGCCGCATTTAAAAACCACAGTAGCATGGCCTGGAACATCCTGAGATGCTGAAGGTGCTAGCACAATGCAGCTTCCTTGCTGCTCGTCCCTTCCTCCTGATTGGGATCTGGACCATCACACCCCCAGAATTCACATCTCGCCAGCATCTTCTGTTCGCCTGTCGTTTCAAAGATTGATTCTCCCAATCAGTCCATGTCAGGAGTTGGTCACCATAGCAATGAACGCAGCCAACTGAATGGACAACTCCTCACTGTAACCAGGGAGGGATCCTGGCACACCGGGAAGATTCAGGTCATGACAGTTTACAACAAAAACACCTCAGGCCAAGTCCAGATCTTGAACACAATGCTCTCACTGTGCCTGAACGTCACCCACACCTCACTGAACAAATCCAGGGCGAAGCTGGGGAGTTCCGATACATACAATAACAGATACACACAGGGTCAGTGCTGAGGGAGTGGGCACTGTCGGAGGGTCAGTGCTGAGGGAGTGGGCACTGTCAGAGGGTCAGTGCTGAGGGAGTGGGCACTGTCGGAGGGTCAGTGCTGAGGGAGTGGGCACTGTCGGAGGGTCAGTGCTGAGGGAGTGGGCACTGTCGGAGGGTCAGTGCTGAGGGAGTGGGCACTGTCGGAGGGTCAGTGCTGAGGGAGTGCCACACTGTCGGAGGGTCAGTGCTGAGGGAGTGGGCACTGTCAGAGGGTCAGTGCTGAGGGAGTGGGCACTGTCGGAGGGTCAGTGCTGAGGGAGTGGGCACTGTCGGAGGGTCAGTGCTGAGGGAGTGGGCACTGTCGGAGGGTCAGTGCTGAGGGAGTGGGCACTGTCGGAGGGTCAGTGCTGAGGGAGTGGGCACTGTCGGAGGGTCAGTGCTGAGGGAGTGGGCACTGTCGGTGGGTCAGTGCTGAGGGAGTGGGCACTGTCGGAGGGTCAGTGCTGAGGGAGTGGGCACTGTCGGAGGGTCAGTGCTGAGGGAGAGCCGCACTGTCGGAGGGTCAATGCTGAGGGAGTGCTGCTCTGTCGGAGGGTCAGTGCTGAGGGAGTGGGCACTGTCGGAGGGTCAGTGCTGAGGGAGTGGGCACTGTCGGAGGGCCAGTGCTAGGGAGTGGGCACTGTCGGAGCGTCAGTGCTGAGGGAGTAGGCACTGTCGGAGCGTCAGTGCTGAGGGAGTGCCACACTGTCAGAGAGACAGTGTTGAGGGAATGGGCACTGTCGGAGGGTCAGTGCTGAGGGAGTGGGCACTGTCGGAGGGTCAGTGCTGAGGGAGTGGGCACTGTCGGAGGGTCAGTGCTGAGGGAGTGCTGCACTGTCAGAGGGTCAGTGCTGAGGGAGTGCCGCACTGTCGGAGGGTCAGTGCTGAGGGAGCGCCGCACTGTCGGAGGGTCAGTGCTGAGGGAGTGGGCACTGTCGGAGGGTCAGTGCTGAGGGAGTGGGCACTGTCGGAGGGTCAGTGCTGAGGGAATGGGCACTGTCGGAGGGTCAGTGCTGAGGTGTAGGGACTGGAGGGTGTTACAGAGATAGGGAGGGGGTGTAAGGGCTGGAGGGGGTTACAGAGATAGGGAGGGGGTGTAGGGGCTGGAGGGGGTTACAGAGATAGGGAGGGGGTGTAGGGACTGGAGGGTGTTACAGAGATAGGGAGGGGGTGTCGGGGCTGGAGGGGATTACAGAGATAGGGAGGGGGTGTAGGGAATGGAGGGTGTTACAGAGATAGGGAGGGGGTGTAAGGGTTGGAGGGGGTTACAGAGATAGGGAGGGGGTGTCGGGGCTGGAGGGGGTTACAGAGATAGGGAGGGGGTGTAGGGACTGGAGGGGGTTACAGAGATAGGGAGGGGTGTGAGGGATGGCGGGGGGGTTACAGAGATAGGGAGGGGTGTGAGGGATGGCGGGGGGGTTACAGAGATAGGGAGGGGTGTGAGGGATGGCGGGGGGGTTACAGAGATAGGGAGGGGTGTGAGGGATGGCGGGGGGTTGCAGAGATAGGGAGGGGGTGTGAGGGATGGATAGTGTCATGGAGAGGGAGAAGCCGAGCTGAGGATACCCAGGGATTGACACAGTCCGGGCAGGGATGAGGAACTGGTCAAGGCACAAGGTCACTGATTGGGAAAAACAACTAGGAATTGCTGGAGAAACTCCGCGGGTCTGGCAGCGTCTGTGAAGAGAGAGAGAGAAACAGGGGTAATGTTTTGGATCCAATTGAATTTCCCCAGAAGACAACCTGAGCTTGTGGGAGGGAGAGAATCACTCGGGATCTGACATTCCTGTCTCAGAAAGAGATTTCACGAAAGGAGAATTTCCAAATCCCTGAGCAGGATGTCAGAAATATTTTTAAACATTCCCCCCTCCCCACATCCTCCACACCCCCCCACTCCCCCCAGTAATGGTTTAAACTTAGACGTGAATAATTACAGCCTTCTGCTGTGATAAGTGCAGCCGCAGCACACAGGAATTTCAGAGCGTGTGACTGTTCACTTTCAATGTGAACTGACTGGGTGTGAGTGAGCTCAGCATTCAGAGATACTACCCCCAGTGTGGTTCAAGGGAGGGAGGGGAGAGAGGGACAGGGGAGGGAGAGGGAGGGGGCGAGGGGGAGAGGGGGAGAGGGAGGAGGAGAGGGAGAGGGATGGGGAGTGGGAGAGGGGAGGGGGGAGAGGCGGAGCAGGAGTGAAGAGGGAGGGGGAGAGGGGGACAGGGGGAGGGGGAGGGGGAGGGGGAGAGGGGGAGATGGGGAGAGAGAGGGTGAGCGGAGGGAAGGAGTGAGAGAGAGAGAGAGAGAGAGATTGGGGGAGACAGCGAGGCAGAAAGACCAGAGGTACAGGGAGAGAGAGACACCGAGTGAGGGAGAGAGACACAAAGGGAGAGAGAGAGAGACACCGAGGGAGAGAGAGAGAGACACCGAGGGAGAGAGAGAGAGACACCGAGGGAGAGAGAGAGACACCGAGGGAGAGAGAGACACCGAGGGAGAGAGAGAGACACCGAGGGAGAGAGAGACACCGAGGGAGAGAGAGAGAGACACCGAGGGAGAGAGAGAGACACCGAGGGAGAGAGAGAGAGACACTGAGGGAGAGAGAGAGACACCGAGGGAGAGAGAGAGAGACACCGAGGGAGAGAGAGAGAGACACCGAGGGAGAGAGAGAGAGAGACACCGAGGGAGAGAGAGAGACACCGAGGGAGAGAGAGACACCGAGGGAGAGAGAGAGACACCGAGAGAGAGAGAGAGACACCGAGGGAGAGAGAGAGAGACACCGAGGGAGAGAGAGAGACACCGAGGGAGAGAGAGAGAGACACCGAGGGAGAGAGAGACACCGAGGGAGAGAGAGACACCGAGGGAGAGAGAGAGACACCGAGAGAGAGAGACACCGAGGGAGATAGAGACACCGAGGGAGAGAGACACCGAGGGAGATAGAGAAACCGAGGGAGTGAGACACCGAGGGAGACAGAGACACCGAGGGAGAGAGACACCGAGGGAGAGAGAGAGAGAGACACCGAGGGAGAGAGAGAGAGACACCGAGGGAGAGAGACACTGAGGGAGAGAGAGAGACACCGAGGGAGAGAGAGACACCGAGGGAGAGAGACACCGAGGGAGACAGAGAGAGACACCGAGGGAGAGGGAGAGAGACACCGAGGAGGAGAGAGACACCGAGGGAGAGAGAGAGACACCGAGGGAGAGAGAGAGACACCGAGGGAGAGAGACACCGAGGGAGAGAGAGAGAGACACCGAGGGAGAGGGAGAGAGACACCGAGGAGGAGAGAGACACTGAGGGAGAGAGAGAGACACCGAGGGAGAGGGAGACACCGAGGGAGAGGGAGAGAGACACCGAGGGAGAGAGAGACACCGAGGGAAAGAGAGAGACACCGAGGGAGAGAGAGAGAGAGACACCGAGGGAGAGAGACACCGAGGGAGAGAGAGAGAGACACCGAGGAGGAGAGAGACACCGAGGGAGGGAGAGAGACACCGACGGAGATAGAGACACCGAGGGAGAGAGACACCGAGGGAGATAGAGACACCGAGGGAGGGAGAGAGACACCGAGGGAGATAGAGACACCGAGGGAGAGAGAGAGACACCGAGGGAGAGAGAGAGACACCGAGGGAGAGAGAGAGAGACACCGAGGGAGATAGAGAGAGACACCGAGGGAGAGAGAGAGAGACACCGAGGGAGAGAGAGACACCGAGGGAGAGAGAGAGAGACACCGAGGGAGAGAGAGAGAGACACCGAGGGAGAGAGAGAGACACCGAGGGAGGGAGAGAGACACCGACGGAGATAGAGACACCGAGGGAGAGAGACACCGAGGGAGATAGAGACACCGAGGGAGGGAGAGAGACACCGAGGGAGATAGAGACACCGAGGGAGAGGGAGACACCGAGGGAGAGGGAGAGAGACACCGAGGGAGAGAGAGAGAGACACCGAGGGAGAGGGAGAGAGACACCGAGGGAGAGAGAGAGAGACACCGAGGGAGAGAGAGAGACACCGAGGAGGAGAGAGACACTGAGGGAGAGAGAGAGACACCGAGGGAGAGAGAGACACCGAGGGAGAGGGAGACACCGAGGGAGAGGGAGAGAGACACCGAGGGAGAGAGAGACAATGAGGGAGGGGGAGAGAGACACCGAGGGAGAGAGACACCGAGGGAGAGAGAGAGACACCGAGGGAGAGAGACACCGAGGGAGAGAGAGAGACACCGAGGGAGAGAGAGAGAGACACCGAGGGAGAGAGAGAGAGAAACCAAGGGATATAGAGACACCGAGGGAGAGAGAGAGAGACACCGAGGGAGAGAGAGAGAGAAACCAAGGGATATAGAGACACCGAGGGAGAGAGAGAGACACCGAGGGAGAGAGACACCGAGGGAGAGAGAGACACCGAGGGAGAGAGAGAGACACCGAGGGAGAGAGACACCGAGGGAGATAGAGACACCGAGGGAGAGAGAGACACCGAGGGAGGGAGAGAGACACCGAGGGAGAGAGAGAGACACGGAGAGAGAGAGACACTGAGGGAGAGAGACACCGAGGGAGAGAGAGACACCGAGGGAGAGGGAGAGAGACACCGAGGGAGAGAGAGACACTGAGGGAGAGAGAGACACCGAGGGAGAGAGAGAGACACTGAGGGAGAGAGAGACACCGAGGGAGAGAGAGAGACACCGAGGGAGAGAGAGAGACACCGAAGGAGAGGGAGAGAGACACCGAGGGAGAGATAGAGACACCGAGGGAGAGAGAGAGAGAGACACTGAGGGAGAGAGAGAGACACCGAGGGAGAGAGTGACACCGAGGGAGAGGGAGAGAGAGACACCGAAGGAGAGAGAGAGAGACACCGAGGGAGAGAGACACCGAGGGAGAGAGAGAGAGACACCAAGGGAGAGAGAGACACCGAGGGAGAGAGAGACACCGAGGGAGAGAGAGAGACACCGAGGGAGATAGAGACACCGAGGGAGAGAGACACCGAGGGAGTTAGAGACACCAAGGGAGAGAGAGAGAGAGAGACACCGAGGGAGAGAGACACCAAGGGAGAGAGAGACACCGAGGGAGAGAGAGACACTGAGGGAGAGAGACACCGAGGGAGAGGGAGAGATACCGAGGGAGAGAGAGAGACACCGAGGGAGATAGAGACACCGAGGGAGAGAGAGAGAGACACCGAGGGAGAGAGAGAGACACCGAGGGAGGGAGAGAGACACCGAGGGAGATAGAGACACCGAGGGAGAGAGAGAGAGACACCGAGGGAGAGAGAGAGACTGAGGGAGAGAGACACCGAGGGAGAGGGAGAGACACCGAGGGAGAGAGAGAGACACCGAGGGAGATAGAGACACCGAGGGAGAGCGAGAGAGACACCGAGGGAGAGAGAGAGACACCGAGGGAGGGAGAGAGACACCGAGGGAGATAGAGACACCGAGGGAGGGAGAGAGACACCGAGGGAGATAGAGACACCGAGGGAGAGAGACACCGAGGGAGAGAGAGAGAGACACTGAGGGAGAGAGAGAGACACCGAGGGAGAGAGAGACACCGAGGGAGAGGGAGACACCGAGGGAGAGGGAGAGAGACACCGAGGAAGAGAGAGACACTGAGGGAGAGAGAGAGACACCGAGGGAGAGAGAGAGAGACACCGAGGGAGAGAGAGAGAGAAACCAAGGGATATAGAGACACCGAGGGAGAGAGAGAGACACCGAGGGAGACAGACACCGAGGGAGAGAGAGACACCGAGGGAGAGAGAGAGACACCGAGGGAGAGAGACACCGAGGGAGATAGAGACACCGAGGGAGAGAGAGACACCGAGGGAGGGAGAGAGACACCGAGGGAGAGGGAGAGACACTGAGGGAGAGAGAGACACCGAGGGAGAGAGAGACACCGAGGGAGAGGGAGAGAGACACCGAGGGAGAGAGAGACACCGAGGGAGAGAGAGAGACACCGAGGGAGAGAGAGAGACACCGAAGGAGAGGGAGAGAGACACCGAGGGAGAGAGAGACACCGAGGGAGAGAGAGAGACACCGAGGGAGAGAGAGAGAGAGACACTGAGGGAAGGAGAGAGACACCGAGGGAGAGAGTGACACCGAGGGAGAGGGAGAGAGAGACACCGAAGGAGAGAGAGAGAGACACCGAGGGAGAGAGACACCAAGGGAGAGAGAGACACCGAGGGAGAGGGAGAGAGAGACACCGAAGGAGAGAGAGAGAGACACCGAGGGAGAGAGACACCGAGGGAGAGAGAGAGAGACACCAAGGGAGAGAGAGACACCGAGGGAGAGAGAGACACCGAGGGAGAGAGAGAGACACCGAGGGAGATAGAGACACCGAGGGAGAGAGACACCGAGGGAGTTAGAGACACCAAGGGAGAGAGAGAGAGAGAGACACCGAGGGAGAGAGACACCAAGGGAGAGAGAGACACCGAGGGAGAGAGAGACACTGAGGGAGAGAGACACCGAGGGAGAGGGAGAGATACCGAGGGAGAGAGAGAGACACCGAGGGAGATAGAGACACCGAGGGAGAGAGAGAGAGACACCGAGGGAGAGAGAGAGACACCGAGGGAGGGAGAGAGACACCGAGGGAGATAGAGACACCGAGGGAGAGAGAGAGAGACACCGAGGGAGAGAGAGAGACTGAGGGAGAGAGACACCGAGGGAGAGGGAGAGACACCGAGGGAGAGAGAGAGACACCGAGGGAGATAGAGACACCGAGGGAGAGAGAGAGAGACACCGAGGGAGAGAGAGAGACACCGAGGGAGGGAGAGAGACACCGAGGGAGATAGAGACACCGAGGGAGGGAGAGAGACACCGAGGGAGATAGAGACACCGAGGGAGAGAGACACCGAGGGAGAGAGAGAGAGACACTGAGGGAGAGAGAGAGACACCGAGGGAGAGAGAGACACCGAGGGAGAGGGAGACACCGAGGGAGAGGGAGAGAGACACCGAGGAAGAGAGAGACACTGAGGGAGAGAGAGAGACACCGAGGGAGAGAGAGAGAGACACCGAGGGAGAGAGAGAGAGAAACCAAGGGATATAGAGACACCGAGGGAGAGAGAGAGACACCGAGGGAGACAGACACCGAGGGAGAGAGAGACACCGAGGGAGAGAGAGAGACACCGAGGGAGAGAGACACCGAGGGAGATAGAGACACCGAGGGAGAGAGAGACACCGAGGGAGGGAGAGAGACACCGAGGGAGAGGGAGAGACACTGAGGGAGAGAGAGACACCGAGGGAGAGAGAGACACCGAGGGAGAGGGAGAGAGACACCGAGGGAGAGAGAGACACCGAGGGAGAGAGAGAGACACCGAGGGAGAGAGAGAGACACCGAAGGAGAGGGAGAGAGACACCGAGGGAGAGAGAGACACCGAGGGAGAGAGAGAGACACCGAGGGAGAGAGAGAGAGAGACACTGAGGGAAGGAGAGAGACACCGAGGGAGAGAGTGACACCGAGGGAGAGGGAGAGAGAGACACCGAAGGAGAGAGAGAGAGACACCGAGGGAGAGAGACACCAAGGGAGAGAGAGAGAGAGACACTGAGGGAGAGAGAGAGACACCGAGGGAGAGAGTGACACCGAGGGAGAGGGAGAGAGAGACACCGAAGGAGAGAGAGAGAGACACCGAAGGAGAGAGACACCGAGGGAGAGAGAGAGAGACACCGAGGGAGAGAGAGACACCGAGGGAGAGAGACACCAAGCGAGAGAGAGACACCGAGGGAGAGAGAGACACCGAGGGAGAGAGAGAGAGAGACACTGAGGGAGAGAGAGAGACACCGAGGGAGAGAGTGACACCGAGGGAGAGGGAGAGAGAGACACCGAAGGAGAGAGAGAGAGACACCGAGGGAGAGAGACACCGAGGGAGAGAGAGAGAGACACCGAGGGAGAGAGAGACACCGAGGGAGAGAGACACCAAGGGAGAGAGAGACACCGAGGGAGAGAGAGACACCGAGGGAGAGAGAGAGACACCGAGGGAGATAGAGACACCGAGGGAGAGAGACACCGAGGGAATTAGAGACACCAAGGGAGAGAGAGAGAGAGAGAGACACCGAGGGAGAGAGACACCAAGGGAGAGAGAGACACCGAGGGAGAGAGAGACACTGAGGGAGAGAGAGACACCGAGGGAGAGGGAGAGACACCGAGGGAGAGAGAGAGACACCGAGGGAGATAGAGACACCGAGGGAGAGAGAGAGAGACACCGAGGGAGAGAGAGAGACACCGAGGGAGGGAGAGAGACACCGAGGGAGATAGAGACACCGAGGGAGAGAGAGAGAGACACCGAGGGAGAGAGAGAGACTGAGGGAGACAGACACCGAGGGAGAGGGAGAGACACCGAGGGAGAGAGAGAGACACCGAGGGAGATAGAGACACCGAGGGAGAGAGAGAGAGACACCGAGGGAGAGAGAGAGACACCGAGGGAGGGAGAGAGACACCGAGGGAGATAGAGACACCGAGGAAGGGAGAGAGACACCGAGGGAGATAGAGACACCGAGGGAGAGAGACACCGAGGGAGAGAGAGAGAGACACCGAGGGAGAGAGAGACACCGAGGTAGATAGAGACACCGAGGGAGAGAGAGAGAGACACCGAGGGAGAGAGAGAGACACCGAGGGAGGGAGAGAGACACCGAGGGAGATAGAGACACCGAGGGAGGGAGAGAGACACCGAGGGAGATAGAGACACCGAGGGAGAGAGACACCGAGGGAGAGAGAGAGAGACACCGAGGGAGAGAGAGAGACACTGAGGGAGAGAGAGAGACACCGAGGGAGAGAGAGACACCGAGGGAGAGGGAGACACCGAGGGAGAGGGAGAGAGACACCGAGGAAGAGAGAGACACTGAGGGAGAGAGAGAGACACCGAGGGAGAGAGAGAGAGACACCGAGGGAGAGAGAGAGAGAAACCAAGGGATATAGAGACACCGAGGGAGAGAGAGAGACACCGAGGGAGAGAGACACCGAGGGAGAGAGAGACACCGAGGGAGAGAGAGAGACACCGAGGGAGAGAGACACCGAGGGAGATAGAGACACCGAGGGAGAGAGAGACACCGAGGGAGGGAGAGAGACACCGAGGGAGAGAGAGAGACACGGAGAGAGAGAGACACTGAGGGAGAGAGACACCGAGGGAGAGAGAGACACCGAGGGAGAGAGAGACACCGAGGGAGAGGGAGAGAGACACCGAGGGAGAGAGAGACACTGAGGGAGAGAGAGACACCGAGGGAGAGAGAGAGACACTGAGGGAGAGAGAGACACCGAGGGAGAGAGAGAGACACCGAGGGAGAGAGAGACACCGAGGGAGAGAGAGAGACACCGAGGGAGAGAGAGAGACACCGAAGGAGAGGGAGAGAGACACCGAGAGAGAGAGAGACACCGAGGGAGAGAGAGAGACACCGAGGGAGAGAGTGACACCGAGGGAGAGGGAGAGAGAGACACCGAAGGAGAGAGAGAGAGACACCAAGGGAGAGAGACACCGAGAGAGAGAGAGACACTGAGGGAGAGAGAGAGACACCGAGGGAGAGAGTGACACCGAGGGAGAGAGAGAGAGACACCGAGGGAGAGAGAGACACCGAGGGAGAGAGAGAGACACCGAGGGAGAGAGACACCGAGGGAGAGAGAGAGAGACACCGAGGGAGAGAGACACCAAGGGAGAGAGACACCGAGGGAGAGAGAGAGAGACACCGAGGCAGAGAGAGACACCGAGGGAGAGAGACACCAAGGGAGAGAGACACCGAGGGAGAGAGAGAGAGACACCGAGGCAGAGAGAGACACCGAGGGAGAGAGACACCAAGGGAGAGAGACACCGAGGGAGAGAGAGACACCGAGGGAGAGAGAGAGACACCGAGGGAGATAGAGACACCGAGGGAGAGAGAGAGAGACACCGAGGGAGAGAGAGACACCGAGGGAGAGAGACACCAAGGGAGAGAGAGACACCGAGGGAGAGAGAGACACCGAGGGAGAGAGACACCGAGGGAGAGAGAGACACCGAGGGAGAGAGAGAGACACCGAGGGAGAGAGACACCGAGGGAGATAGAGACACCGAGGGAGAGAGAGACACCGAGGGAGGGAGAGAGACACCGAGGGAGAGAGAGAGACACGGAGAGAGAGAGACACTGAGGGAGAGAGACACCGAGGGAGAGAGAGACACTGAGGGAGAGAGAGACACCGAGGGAGAGAGAGAGACACTGAGGGAGAGAGAGACACCGAGGGAGAGAGAGACACCGAGGGAGAGGGAGAGAGACACCGAGGGAGAGAGAGACACGGAGGGAGAGAGAGAGACACCGAGGGAGAGAGAGAGACACCGAAGGAGAGGGAGAGAGACACTGAGGGAGAGAGAGACACCGAGGGAGAGAGAGAGACACCGAGGGAGAGAGAGACACCGAGGGAGAGAGAGAGACACCGAGGGAGAGAGAGAGAGAGACACTGAGGGAGAGAGAGAGACACCGAGGGAGAGAGTGACACCGAGGGAGAGGGAGAGAGAGACACCGAAGGCGAGAGAGAGAGACACCGAGGGAGAGAGACACCGAGGGAGAGAGAGAGAGACACCGAGGGAGAGAGACACCAAGGGAGAGAGAGACACCGAGGGAGAGAGAGACACCGAGGGAGAGAGAGAGACACCGAGGGAGATAGAGACACCGAGGGAGAGAGAGAGACACCGAGGGAGATAGAGACACCAAGGGAGAGAGAGAGAGAGACACCGAGGGAGAGAGACACCGAGGGAGAGAGAGACACCGAGGGAGAGAGAGAGACACCGAGGGAGATAGAGACACCGAGGGAGAGAGAGAGACACCGAGGGAGATAGAGACACCAAGGGAGAGAGAGAGAGAGACACCGAGGGAGAGAGACACCAAGGGAGAGAGAGACACCGAGGGAGAGAGAGACACCGAGGGAGAGAGAGACACCGAGGGAGAGGGAGAGACACCGAGGGAGAGGGAGAGACACCGAGGGAGAGAGAGACACCGAGGGAGATAGAGACACCGAGGGAGAGGGAGAGACACCGAGGGAGAGGGAGAGACACCGAGGGAGAGAGAGACACCGAGGGAGATAGAGACACCGAGGGAGAGAGAGACACCGAGGGAGGGAGAGAGACACCGAGGAAGAGAGAGAGACACGGAGAGAGAGAGACACCGAGGGAGAGAGAGACACCGAGGGAGAGGGAGAGAGACACCGAGGGAGAGAGAGACACTGAGGGAGAGAGAGACACCGAGGGAGAGAGAGAGACACTGAGGGAGAGAGAGACACCGAGGGAGAGAGAGACACCGAGGGAGAGGGAGAGAGACACCGAGGTAGAGAGAGACACCGAGGGAGAGAGAGAGACACCGAGGGAGAGGGAGAGAGACACCGAGGGAGAGAGAGAGAGAGACACTGAGGGAGAGAGAGAGACACCGAGGGAGAGAGTGACACCGAGGGAGAGGGAGAGAGAGACACCGAAGGAGAGAGAGAGAGACACCGAGGGAGAGAGAGACACCGAGGGAGAGAGAGACACCGAGGGAGAGAGAGAGACACCGAGGGAGAGAGAGAGAGAGACACTGAGGGAGAGAGAGAGACACCGAGGGAGAGAGTGACACCGAGGGAGAGGGAGAGAGAGACACCGAAGGAGAGAGAGAGAGACACCGATGGAGAGAGACACCGAGGGAGAGAGAGAGAGACACCGAGGGAGGGAGAGACACCGAGGGAGAGAGACACCAAGGGAGAGAGAGACACCGAGGGAGAGAGAGACACCGAGGGAGAGAGAGAGACACCGAGGGAGATAGAGACACCGAGGGAGAGAGAGAGAGAGACACTGAGGGAGAGAGAGAGACACCGAGGGAGAGAGACACCAAGGGAGAGAGAGACACCGAGGGAGAGAGAGACACTGAGGGAGAGAGAGACACCGAGGGAGAGGGAGAGACACCGAGGGAGAGAGAGAGACACCGAGGGAGATAGAGACACCGAGGGAGAGAGAGAGAGACACCGAGGGAGAGAGAGAGACACCGAGGGAGGGAGAGAGACACCGAGGGAGATAGAGACACCGAGGGAGAGAGAGAGAGACACCGAGGGAGAGAGAGAGACTGAGGGAGAGAGACACCGAGGGAGAGGGAGAGACACCGAGGGAGAGAGAGAGACACCGAGGGAGATAGAGACACCGAGGGAGAGAGAGAGAGACACCGAGGGAGAGAGAGAGACACCGAGGGAGGGAGAGAGACACCGAGGGAGATAGAGACACCGAGGGAGGGAGAGAGACACCGAGGGAGATAGAGACACCGAGGGAGAGAGACACCGAGGGAGAGAGAGAGAGACACCGAGGGAGAGAGAGAGACACTGAGGGAGAGAGAGAGACACCGAGGGAGAGAGAGACACCGAGGGAGAGAGAGACACCGAGGGAGAGGGAGACACCGAGGGAGAGGGAGAGAGACACCGAGGAAGAGAGAGACACTGAGGGAGAGAGAGAGACACCGAGGGAGAGAGAGAGAGACACCGAGGGAGAGAGAGAGAGAAACCAAGGGATTTCGAGACACCGAGGGAGAGAGAGAGACACCGAGGGAGAGAGACACCGAGGGAGAGAGAGACACCGAGGGAGAGAGAGAGACACCGAGGGAGAGAGACACCGAGGGAGATAGAGACACCGAGGGAGAGACAGACACCGAGGGAGGGAGAGAGACACCGAGGGAGAGAGAGAGACACGGAGAGAGAGAGACACTGAGGGAGAGAGACACCGCGGGAGAGAGAGACACCGAGGGAGAGAGAGACACCGAGGGAGAGGGAGAGAGACACCGAGGGAGAGAGAGACACTGAGGGAGAGAGAGACACCGAGGGAGAGAGAGAGACACTGAGGGAGAGAGAGACACTGAGGGAGAGAGAGACACCGAGGGAGAGGGAGAGAGACACCGAGGGAGAGAGAGACACGGAGGGAGAGAGAGAGACACCGAGGGAGAGAGAGAGACACCGAAGGAGAGGGAGAGAGACACCGAGGGAGAGAGAGACACCGAGGGAGAGAGAGAGACACCGAGGGAGAGAGTGACACCGAGGGAGAGGGAGAGAGAGACACCGAAGGCGAGAGAGAGAGACACCGAGGGAGAGAGACACCGAGGGAGAGAGAGAGAGACACCGAGGGAGAGAGAGACACCGAGGGAGAGAGACACCAAGGGAGAGAGAGACACCGAGGGAGAGAGAGACACCGAGGGAGAGAGAGAGACACCGAGGGAGATAGAGACACCGAGGGAGAGAGAGAGACACCGAGGGAGATAGAGACACCAAGGGAGAGAGAGAGAGAGACACCGAGGGAGAGAGACACCAAGGGAGAGAGAGACACCGAGGGAGAGAGAGACACTGAGGGAGAGAGACACCGAGGGAGAGGGAGAGACACCGAGGGAGAGGGAGAGACACCGAGGGAGAGAGAGTCACTGAGGGAGAGAGAGACACCGAGGGAGAGAGAGAGACACTGAGGGAGAGAGAGACACCGAGGGAGAGAGAGACAACGAGGGAGAGGGAGAGAGACACCGAGGGAGAGAGAGACACCGAGGGAGAGAGAGAGACACCGAGGGAGAGAGAGAGACACCGAGGGAGAGAGAGACACTGAGGGAGAGAGACACCGAGGGAGAGAGAGAGACACTGAGGGAGAGAGAGACACCGAGGGAGAGAGAGACACCGAGGGAGAGGGAGAGAGACACCGAGGGAGAGAGAGACACCGAGGGAGAGAGAGATACACCGAGGGAGAGAGAGAGACACCGAAGGAGAGGGAGAGAGACACCGATGGAGAGAGAGACACCGAGCGAGGGAGAGAGACACCGAGGGAGAGAGAGACACCGAGGGAGGGAGGGAGACACCGAGGGAGAGAGAGAGACACTGAGGGAGAGAGACACCGAGGGAGAGAGAGACACCGAGGAGAGAAAGAAACCGAGGGAGAGGGAGAGAGACACTGAGGGAGAGAGAGACACCGAGGGAGGGGGAGACACCGAGGGAGAGAGAGACACCGAGGGAGAGAGAGAGACACTGAGGGAGAGAGAGACACCGAGGGAGAGAGAGACACCGAAGGAGAGGGAGAGAGACACCGAGGGAGAGAGAGACACCGAGGGAGAGAGAGAGACACCGAAGGAGAGGGAGAGAGACACCGAGGGAGAGAGAGAGACCGAGGGAGAGAGAGAGACACTGAGGAAGAGAGAGACACCGAGGGAGAGAGAGAGAGAGAGACACTGAGGGAGAGAGAGAGAGAGACACCGAGGGAGAGAGTGACACCGAGGGAGAGGGAGAGAGAGACACCGAAGGAGAGAGAGAGAGACACCGAGGGAGAGAGACACCGAGGGAGAGAGAGAGAGACACTGAGGGAGAGAGAGACACCGAGGGAGAGAGACACCAAGGGAGAGAGAGACACCGATGGAGAGAGAGACACCGAGGGAGAGAGAGAGACACCGAGGGAGATAGAGACACCGAGGGAGAGAGAGACACTGAGGGAGATAGAGACACCGAGGGAGAGAGAGACACCGAGGGAGAGAGAGAGACACCGAGGGAGATAGAGACACCGAGGGAGAGAGAGACACCGAGGGAGAGAGAGAGACACCGAGGGAGATAGAGACACCGAGGGAGAGAGAGACAACGAGGGAGATAGAGACACCGAGGGAGATAGAGACACCGAGGGAGAGAGAGAGACACCGAGGGAGATAGAGACACCGAGGGAGAGAGAGACACCGAGGGAGATAGAGACACCGAGGGAGAGAGACACCGAGGGAGATAGAGACACCAAGGGAGAGAGAGAGAGTGACACCGAGGGAGAGAGACACCGAGGGAGAGGGAGAGACACCGAGGGAGAGAGAGAGACACCGAGGGAGAGAGAGACACCGAGGGAGAGAGAGAGAGACACCGAGGGAGAGGGAGAGACACCGAGGGAGAGAGAGACACCGAGGGAGATAGAGACACCGAGGGAGAGAGAGACACCGAGGCAGAGAGACACCAAGGGAGAGAGAGACACCGAGGGAGAGGGAGAGACACCGAGGGAGAGGGAGAGACACCGAGGGAGAGAGAGACACCGAGGGAGAGAGAGAGAGACACCGAGGGAGAGGGAGAGACACCGAGGGAGAGAGAGAGACACCGAGGGAGATAGAGACACCGAGGGAGAGAGAGAGAGACACCGAGGGAGAGAGAGAGACACCGAGGGAGGGAGAGAGACACCGAGGGAGATAGAGACACCGAGGGAGAGAGAGAGAGACACCGAGGGAGAGAGAGAGACTGAGGGAGAGAGACACCGAGGGAGAGGGAGAGACACCGAGGGAGAGAGAGAGACACCGAGGGAGATAGAGACACCGAGGGAGAGAGAGAGAGACACCGAGGGAGAGAGAGAGACACCGAGGGAGGGAGAGAGACACCGAGGGAGATAGAGACACCGAGGGAGGGAGAGAGACACCGAGGGAGATAGAGACACCGAGGGAGAGAGACACCGAGGGAGAGAGAGAGAGACACCGAGGGAGAGAGAGAGACACCGAGGGAGAGAGAGAGAGACACCGAGGGAGAGAGAGAGACACCGAGGGAGATAGAGACACCGAAGGAGAGAGAGACACCGAGGGAGAGAGAGACACCGAGGGAGAGAGAGAGACACCGAGGGAGATAGAGACACCGAGGGAGAGAGAGACACCGAGGGAGAGAGAGAGACACCGAGGGAGATAGAGACACCGAGGGAGAGAGAGACACCGAGGGAGATAGAGACACCGAGGGAGAGAGACACCGAGGGAGATAGAGACACCAAGGGAGAGAGAGAGAGTGACACCGAGGGAGAGAGACACCGAGGGAGAGGGAGAGACACCGAGGGAGAGAGAGACACCGAGGGAGATAGAGACACCGAGGGAGAGAGAGACACCGAGGGAGAGAGACACCAAGGGAGAGAGAGACACCGAGGGAGAGGGAGAGACACCGAGGGAGAGGGAGAGACACCGAGGGAGAGAGAGACACCGAGGGAGAGAGAGAGAGACACCGAGGGAGAGGGAGAGACACCGAGGGAGAGAGAGAGACACCGAGGGAGATAGAGACACCGAGGGAGAGAGAGAGAGACACCGAGGGAGAGAGAGAGACACCGAGGGAGGGAGAGAGACACCGAGGGAGATAGAGACACCGAGGGAGAGAGAGAGAGACACCGAGGGAGAGAGACACTGAGGGAGATAGAGACACCGAGGGAGAGAGAGACACCGAGGGAGAGAGACACCAAGGGAGAGAGAGACACCGAGGGAGAGAGAGACACCGAGGGAGAGAGAGAGACACCGAGGGAGATAGAGACACCGAGGGAGAGAGAGAGACACCGAGGGAGATAGAGACACCAAGGGAGAGAGAGAGAGAGACACCGAGGGAGAGAGACACCGAGGGAGAGGGAGAGACACCGAGGGAGAGGGAGAGACACCGAGGGAGAGAGAGTCACTGAGGGAGAGAGAGACACCGAGGGAGAGAGAGAGACACTGAGGGAGAGAGAGACACCGAGGGAGAGAGAGACAACGAGGGAGAGGGAGAGAGACACCGAGGGAGAGAGAGACACCGAGGGAGAGAGAGAGACACCGAGGGAGAGAGAGACACTGAGGGAGAGAGACACCGAGGGAGAGGGAGAGACACCGAGGGAGAGGGAGAGACACCGAGGGAGAGAGAGTCACTGAGGGAGAGAGAGACACCGAGGGAGAGAGAGAGACACTGAGGGAGAGAGAGACACCGAGGGAGAGAGAGACAACGAGGGAGAGGGAGAGAGACACCGAGGGAGAGAGAGACACCGAGGGAGAGAGAGAGACACCGAGGGAGAGAGAGAGACACCAAGGGAGAGAGAGACACTGAGGGAGAGAGACACCGAGGGAGAGAGAGAGACACTGAGGGAGAGAGAGACACCGAGGGAGAGAGAGACACCGAGGGAGAGGGAGAGAGACACCGAGGGAGAGAGAGACACCGAGGGAGAGAGAGATACACCGAGAGAGAGAGAGAGACACCGAAGGAGAGGGAGAGAGACACCGAGGGAGAGAGAGACACCGAGCGAGGGAGAGAGACACCGAGGGAGAGAGAGACACCGAGGGAGGGAGGGAGACACCGAGGGAGAGAGAGAGACACTGAGGGAGAGAGACACCGAGGGAGAGAGAGACACCGAGGAGAGAAAGACACCGAGGGAGAGAGAGAGAGACACCGAGGGAGAGAGACACCGAGGGAGAGAGACACCGAGGGAGAGAGAGACACCGAGGGAGGGGGAGACACCGAGGGAGGGAGAGAGACACCGAGGGAGAGAGAGACACCGAGGGAGAGAGAGACACCGAAGGAGAGGGAGAGAGACACCGAGGGAGAGAGAGACACCGAGGGAGGGAGAGAGACACCGAGGGAGAGAGAGAGACACCGAAGGAGAGGGAGAGAGACACCGAGGGAGAGAGAGAGACCGAGGGAGAGAGAGAGACACTGAGGAAGAGAGAGAGACACCGAGGGAGAGAGAGAGAGAGACACTGAGGGAGAGAGAGAGAGAGACACCGAGGGAGAGAGTGACACCGAGGGAGAGGGAGAGAGAGACACCGAAGGAGAGAGAGAGAGACACCGAGGGAGAGAGACACCGAGGGAGAGAGAGAGAGACACTGAGGGAGAGAGAGACACCGAGGGAGAGAGACACCAAGGGAGAGAGAGACACCGATGGAGAGAGAGACACCGAGGGAGAGAGAGAGACCGATGGAGAGAGAGACACCGAGGGAGAGAGAGAGACACCGAGGGAGAGAGAGACACCGATGGAGAGAGAGACACCGAGGGAGAGAGAGAGACACCGAGGGAGAGGGAGAGAGACACCGAGGGAGAGAGAGAGAGAGACACTGAGGGAGAGAGAGAGACACCGAGGGAGAGAGACACCGAGGGAGATAGAGACACCGAGGGAGAGAGACACTGAGGGAGATAGAGACACCGAGGGAGAGAGACACCGAGGGAGATAGAGACACCGAGGGAGAGAGACACTGAGGGAGATAGAGACACCGAGGGAGAGAGACACCGAGGGAGAGAGAGACACTGAGGGAGAGAGACACCGAGGGAGAGGGAGACACTGAGGGAGAGAGACACCAAGGGAGAGAGAGAGAGACCGAGGGAGAAAGAGACACCGAGGGAGAGGGAGAGAGACACCGAGGGAGAGAGAGACACCGAGGGAGAGAGAGAGACACCGAGGGAGAGAGAGAGACACCGAAGGAGAGGGAGAGAGACACCGAGGGAGAGAGAGACACCGAGGGAGGGAGAGAGACACCGAGGGAGAGAGACACCGAGGGAGAGAGAGAGACCGAGGGAGAGAGAGAGACACTGAGGAAGAGAGAGAGACACCGAGGGAGAGAGAGAGAGAGACACTGAGGGAGAGAGAGAGACACCGAGGGAGAGAGAGACACCGAGGGAGAGGGAGAGAGACACCGAGGGAGAGAGAGACACCGAGGGAGAGAGAGAGACACCGAGGGAGAGAGAGAGACACCGAAGGAGAGGGAGAGAGACACCGAGGGGGAGAGAGACACCGAGGGAGAGAGAGAGACACCGAAGGATAGGGAGAGAGACACCGAGGGAGAGAGAGAGACCAAGGGAGAGAGAGAGAGACACCGAGGGAGAGAGAGACACCGAGGGAGAGGGAGAGAGAGACACCGAAGGAGAGAGAGAGAGACACCGAGGGAGAGAGACACCGAGGGAGAGAGAGAGAGACACCGAGTGAGAGAGAGACACCGAGGGAGAGAGACACCAAGGGAGAGAGAGACACCGAGGGAGAGAGAGACACCGAGGGAGAGAGAGACACCGAGGGAGAGAGACACCAAGGGAGAGAGAGACACCGAGGGAGATAGAGACACCGAGGGAGAGAGACACCGAGGGAGAGAGAGAGACACCGAGGGAGAGCGAGAGACACCGAGGGAGATAGAGACACCAAGGGAGAGAGAGAGAGAGACACCGAGGGAGAGAGACACCAAGGGAGAGAGAGACACCGAGGGAGAGAGAGACACTGAGGGAGAGAGACACCGAGGGAGATAGAGACACCGAGGGAGAGAGACACCGAGGGAGATAGAGACACCGAGGGAGAGAGACACCGAGGGAGATAGAGACACCGAGGGAGAGAGACACCGAGGGAGATAGAGACACCGAGGGAGAGAGACACCGAGGGAGATAGAGAGAGAGACACCGAGGGAGAGAGACACCAAGGGAGAGAGAGACACCGAGGGATGGAGAGACACCGAGGGAGAGAGAGAGACACCGAGGGAGATAGAGACACCGAGGGAGAGAGACACTGAGGGAAATAG
The DNA here is from genome assembly GCF_037043375.1 of Chiloscyllium plagiosum. Lineage (NCBI taxonomy): Eukaryota > Metazoa > Chordata > Chondrichthyes > Orectolobiformes > Hemiscylliidae > Chiloscyllium > Chiloscyllium plagiosum. The sequence continues at coordinate 2,438,349 of NW_028270182.1, forward strand.
AGACACCGAGGGAGAGAGAGAGACACCGAGGGAGAGAGAGAGAGACACCGAGAGAGATAGAGACACCGAGGGAGAGAGACACTGAGGGAGATAGAGACACCGAGGGAGAGAGACACCGAGGGAGATAGAGACACCGAGTAAGAGAGAGAGACACCGAGGGAGAGAGAGAGAGACACCGAGGAGGAGAGAGACACTGAGGGAGAGAGAGAGAGAGACACCGAGGGAGAGAGAGAGAGACACCGAGGGAGAGAGAGACACCGAGGGAGAGGGAGACACCGAGGGAGAGAGAGAGAGACACCGAGGGAGAGAGAGAGAGAGACACTGAGGGAGAGAGAGAGACACCGAGGGAGAGAGTGACACCGAGGGAGAGGGAGAGAGAGACACCGAAGGAGAGAGAGAGAGACACCGAGGGAGAGAGAGACACCGAGGGAGAGAGAGACACCGAGGGAGAGAGAGAGACACCGAGGGAGAGAGAGAGAGAGACACCGAGGGAGAGAGAGAGAGAGACACTGAGGGAGAGAGAGAGACACCGAGGGAGAGAGTGACACCGAGGGAGAGGGAGAGAGAGACACCGAAGGAGAGAGAGAGAGACACCGAGGGAGAGAGACACCGAGGGAGAGAGAGAGAGACACCGAGGGAGAGAGAGACACCGAGGGAGAGAGACACCAAGGGAGAGAGAGACACCGAGGGAGAGAGAGACACCGAGGGAGAGAGAGAGACACCGAGGGAGATAGAGACACCGAGGGAGAGAGAGAGAGAGACACTGAGGGAGAGAGAGAGACACCGAGGGAGAGAGACACCAAGGGAGAGAGAGACACCGAGGGAGAGAGAGACACTGAGGGAGAGAGAGACACCGAGGGAGAGGGAGAGACACCGAGGGAGAGAGAGAGACACCGAGGGAGATAGAGACACCGAGGGAGAGAGAGAGAGACACCGAGGGAGAGAGAGAGACACCGAGGGAGGGAGAGAGACACCGAGGGAGATAGAAACACCGAGGGAGAGAGAGAGAGACACCGAGGGAGAGAGAGAGACTGAGGGAGAGAGACACCGAGGGAGAGGAAGAGACACCGAGGGAGAGAGAGAGACACCGAGGGAGATAGAGACACCGAGGGAGAGAGAGAGAGACACCGAGGGAGAGAGAGAGACACCGAGGGAGGGAGAGAGACACCGAGGGAGATAGAGACACCGAGGGAGGGAGAGAGACACCGAGGGAGATAGAGACACCGAGGGAGAGAGACACCGAGGGAGAGAGAGAGAGACACCGAGGGAGAGAGAGAGACACTGAGGGAGAGAGAGAGACACCGAGGGAGAGAGAGACACCGAGGGAGAGGGAGACACCGAGGGAGAGGGAGAGAGACACCGAGGAAGAGAGAGACACTGAGGGAGAGAGAGAGACACCGAGGGAGAGAGAGAGAGACACCGAGGGAGAGAGAGAGAGAAACCAAGGGATATAGAGACACCGAGGGAGAGAGAGAGACACCGAGGGAGAGAGACACCGAGGGAGAGAGAGACACCGAGGGAGAGAGAGAGACACCGAGGGAGAGAGACACCGAGGGAGATAGAGACACCGAGGGAGAGAGAGACACCGAGGGAGAGAGAGACACCGAGGGAGAGGGAGAGAGACACCGAGGGAGAGAGAGAGACACGGAGAGAGAGAGACACTGAGGGAGAGAGACACCGAGGGAGAGAGAGACACCGAGGGAGAGAGAGACACCGAGGGAGAGAGAGAGACACGGAGAGAGAGAGACACTGAGGGAGAGAGACACCGAGGGAGAGAGAGACACCGAGGGAGAGAGAGACACCGAGGGAGAGGGAGAGAGACACCGAGGGAGAGAGAGAGACACGGAGAGAGAGAGACACTGAGGGAGAGAGACACCGAGGGAGAGAGAGACACCGAGGGAGAGAGAGACACCGAGGGAGAGGGAGAGAGACACCGAGGGAGAGAGAGACACTGAGGGAGAGAGAGACACCGAGGGAGAGAGAGAGACACTGAGGGAGAGAGAGACACCGAGGGAGAGAGAGACACCGAGGGAGAGGGAGAGAGACACCGAGGGAGAGAGAGACACGGAGGGAGAGAGAGAGACATCGAGGGAGAGAGAGAGACACCGAAGGAGAGGGAGAGAGACACCGAGGGAGAGAGAGACACCGAGGGAGAGAGAGAGACACCGAGGGAGAGAGTGACACCGAGGGAGAGGGAGAGAGAGACACCGAAGGCGAGAGAGAGAGACACCGAGGGAGAGAGACACCGAGGGAGAGAGAGAGAGACACCGAGGGAGAGAGAGACACCGAGGGAGAGAGACACCAAGGGAGAGAGAGACACCGAGGGAGAGAGAGACACCGAGGGAGAGAGAGAGACACCGAGGGAGATAGAGACACCGAGGGAGAGAGAGAGACACCGAGGGAGATAGAGACACCAAGGGAGAGAGAGAGAGAGACACCGAGGGAGAGAGACACCGAGGGAGAGAGAGAGAGAGACACCGAGGGAGAGAGAGAGACACCGAGGGAGATAGAGACACCAAGGGAGAGAGAGAGAGAGACACCGAGGGAGAGAGAGAGACACCGAGGGAGATAGAGACACCAAGGGAGAGAGAGAGAGAGACACCGAGGGAGAGAGAGACACTGAGGGAGAGAGACACCAAGGGAGAGGGAGAGACACCGAGGGAGAGGGAGAGACACCGAGGGAGAGAGAGTCACTGAGGGAGAGAGAGACACCGAGGGAGAGAGAGAGACACTGAGGGAGAGAGAGACACCGAGGGAGAGAGAGACACTGAGGGAGAGAGAGAGACACCGAGGGAGATAGAGACACCGAGGGAGAGAGAGAGACACCGAGGGAGATAGAGACACCGAGGGAGAGAGAGACACTGAGGGAGAGAGAGAGACACCGAGGGAGAGAGAGACACTGAGGGAGAGAGAGAGACACCGAGGGAGATAGAGACACCGAGGGAGAGAGACACCGAGGGAGATAGAGACACCAAGGGAGAGAGAGAGAGAGACACCGAGGGAGAGAGACACCGAGGGAGATAGAGACACCGAGGGAGAGAGACACTGAGGGAGATAGAGACACCGAGGGAGAGAGACACCGAGGGAGATAGAGACACCGAGGGAGAGAGACACTGAGGGAGATAGAGACACCGAGGGAGAGAGACACCGAGGGAGAGAGAGACACTGAGGGAGAGAGACACCGAGGGAGAGGGAGACACTGAGGGAGAGAGACACCAAGGGAGAGAGAGAGAGAGACACTGAGGGAGAAAGAGACACCGAGGGAGAGGGAGAGAGACACCGAGGGAGAGAGAGACACCGAGGGAGAGAGAGAGACACCGAGGGAGAGAGAGAGACACCGAAGGAGAGGGAGAGAGACACCGAGGGAGAGAGAGACACCGAGGGAGGGAGAGAGACACCGAGGGAGAGAGACACCGAGGGAGAGAGAGAGACCGAGGGAGAGAGAGAGACACTGAGGAAGAGAGAGAGACACCGAGGGAGAGAGAGAGAGAGACACTGAGGGAGAGAGAGAGACACCGAGGGAGAGAGAGACACCGAGGGAGAGGGAGAGAGACACCGAGGGAGAGAGAGACACCGAGGGAGAGAGAGAGACACCGAGGGAGAGAGAGAGACACCGAAGGAGAGGGAGAGAGACACCGAGGGAGGGAGAGAGACACTGAGGGAGAGAGACACCGAGGGAGGGAGAGAGACACCGAGGGAGAAAGAGAGACACCGAGGGAGAGAGAGAGACACTGAGGGAGGGAGAGAGACACTGAGGGAGAGAGAGACACCGAGGGAGGGAGAGAGACACTGAGGGAGAGAGACACCGAGGGAGAGAGAGAGACACCGAGGGAGAGAGAGACACCGAGGGAGGGAGAGAGACACTGAGGGAGAGAGAGAGACACCGAGGGAGAGAGAGAGACACCAAGGGATAGAGAGATACCGAGGGAGGGACAGACACTGAGGGAGGGAGGGAGACGCCGAGGGATAGAGAGATACCGAGGGAGAGAGAGACACCGAGGGAGAGAGAGACACTGAGGGAGAGAGAGACACCGAGGGAGAGAGAGACACCGAGGGAGGGAGAGACACCGAGGGAGAGAGAGACACCGAGGGAGAGAGAGAGAGACACCGAGGGAGAGAGAGAGACACCGAGGGAGAGAGAGACACCGAGGGAGGGAGAGAGACACTGAGGGAGAGAGACACCGAGGGAGAGAGAGAGACACCGAGGGAGAGAGAGACACCGAGGGAGGGAGAGAGACACTGAGGGAGAGAGAGAGACACCGAGGGAGAGAGAGAGACACCAAGGGAGAGAGAGACACTGAGGGAGAGAGAGACACCGAGGGAGAGAGACACCGAGGGAGAGAGACACCGAGGGAGAGAGAGACACCGAGGGAGAGGGAGAGAGACACCGAGGGAGAGAGAGAGACACCGAGGGAGAGAGAGTGAGACACCGAGGGAGAGAGAGAGACACCGAGGGAGAGAGAGAGAGACACCGAGGGAGAGAGAGACACCGAGGGAGAGAGAGAGAGACACCGAGGGAGGGAGAGAGAGACACTAAGTGAGAGAGAGACACCGAGGGAGAGAGAGACACCGAGGGAGAGAGAGACACTAAGTCAGAGAGAGACACCGAGGGAGAGAGAGACACCGAGGGAGAGAGAGACACTGAGGGAGAGAGAGACACCGAGGGAGGGAGAGAGACACCGAGGGAGATAGAGAGAGACACCGAGGGAGAGAGAGAGACACCGAGGGAGAGAGAGAGAGACACCGAGGGAGGGAGAGAGACACCGAGGGAGAGAGAGAGACACCGAGGGAGGGAGAGAGACACCGAGGGAGAGAGAGAGACACCGAGGGAGAGAGACACCGAGGGAGAGAGAGACACCGAGGGAGGGAGAGAGACACCAAGGGAGAGAGAGAGAGACACCGAGGGAGAGAGAGAGACACCGAGGGAGAGAGAGAGACACCAAGGGAGGGAAAGAGACACCGAGGGAGAGAGAGAGAGACACCGAGGGAGAGAGAGAGACACCGAGGGAGAGAGAGACACTGAGGGAGAGAGAGACACCGAGGGAGAGAGAGACACCGAGTGAGAGAGAGACACTGAGGCAGGGAGAGACACCGAGGGAGAGAGAGAGACACCGAGGAAGAGAGAGAGACACCGAGGGAGAGAGAGAGACACCGAGGGAGGGAAAGAGACACCGAGGGAGAGAGAGACACCGAGGAAGAGAGAGAGACACCGAGGGAGAGAGAGAGACACCGAGGGAGAGAGAGAGACACCGAGGGAGAGAGAGAGACACCGAAGGAGAGAGAGACACTGAGGGAGAGAGAGACACCGAGGGAGAGAGAGAGACACCGAGGAAGAGAGAGAGACACCGAGGGAGAGAGAGAGACACCGAGGGAGAGAGAGACACTGAGGGAGAGAGAGACACCGAGGGAGAGAGAGACACCGAGGGAGAGAGAGACACTGAGGGAGGGAGAGAGAGACACCGAGGGAGGGAGAGAGAGACACCGAGGGAGAGAGAGACACTGAGGGAGAGAGAGACACCGAGGGAGAGAGAGAGACACCGAGGGAGAGAGAGACACACCGAGGGAGAGAGAGACACCGAGGGAGGGAGAGACAACGAGGGAGAGAGAGAGACACTGAGGGAGGGAGAGAGAGACACCGAGGGAGGGAGAGAGAGACACCGAGGGAGGGAGAGACACTGAGGGAGGGAGAGACAACGAGGGAGGGAGAGACAACGAGGGAGAGAGACACCGAGGGAGGGAGAGACACTGAGGGAGGGAGAGACAACGAGGGAGGGAGAGACAACGAGGGAGAGAGACACCGAGGGAGGGAGAGACACTGAGGGAGGGACAGACACTGAGGGAGGGAGGGAGACGCCGAGGGATAGAGAGATACCGAGGGAGAGAGAGACACCGAGGGAGAGAGAGACACTGAGGGAGAGAGAGACACTGAGGGAGAGAGAGACACCGAGGGAGGGAGAGAGAGACACCGAGGGAGGGAGAGACACCGAGGGAGGGAGAGACAATGAGGGAGGGAGAGACAACGAGGGAGAGAGAGACACCGAGGGAGAGAGAGACACCGAGGGAGGGAGAGACACCGAGGGAGAGGGAGAGACAACGAGGGAAGGATAGACAACGAGGGAGAGAGAGACACCGAGGGAGAGAGAGACACCGAGGGAGAGAGACACCGAGGGAGGGAGAGACACTGAGGGAGGGACAGACACTGAGGGAGGGAGGGAGACGCCGAGGGATAGAGAGATAACGAGGGAGAGAGAGACACCGAGGGAGAGAGAGACACTGAGGGAGAGAGAGAGACACTGAGGGAGAGAGAGACACCGAGGGAGGGAGAGAGACACTGAGGGAGAGAGACACCGAGGGAGGGAGAGAGACACCGAGGGAGAAAGAGACACCGAGGGAGAGAGAGACACCGAGGGAGAGAGAGACACCGAGGGAGGGAGAGACACCGAGGGAGAGAGAGACACCGAGGGAGAGAGAGAGACTCCGAGGGAGAGAGAGAGACACCGAGGGAGAGAGAGACACCGAGGGAGGGAGAGAGACACTGAGGGAGAGAGACACCGAGGGAGGGAGAGAGACACCGAGGGAGAGAGAGACACCGAGGGAGGGAGAGAGACACTGAGGGAGAGAGAGAGACACCGAGGGAGAGAGAGAGACACCGAGGGAGAGAGAGAGACACCGAGGGAGAGAGAGAGACACCAAGGGAGAGAGAGACACTGAGGGAGAGAGAGACACCGAGGGAGCGAGAGAGAGACACCGAGGGAGAGAGACACCGAGGGAGAGAGAGACACCGAGGGAGAGGGAGAGAGACACCGAGGGAGAGAGAGAGACACCGAGGGAGAGAGAGAGAGACACCGAGGGAGAGAGAGAGACACCGAGGGAGAGAGAGAGAGACACCGAGGGAGAGAGAGAGACACCAAGGGAGAGAGAGACACCGAGGGAGAGAGAGAGAGACACCGAGGGAGGGAGAGAGACACCGAGGGAGAGAGAGAGACACCGAGGGAGAGAGAGAGACACTGAGGGAGAGAGAGAGACACCGAGGGAGAGAGAGACACCGAGGGAGGGAGAGAGACACCGAGGGAGAGAGAGACACCGAGGGAGAGAGAGACACCGAGGGAGAGAGAGACACCGAGGGAGGGAGAGAGACAGCGAGGGAGAGAGAGACACTGAGGGAGAGAGAGAGACACCGAGGGAGGGAGAGACACCGAGGGAGAGAGAGACACTGAGGGAGAGAGAGACACCGAGGGAGGGAGAGAGACACCGAGGGAGATAGAGAGAGACACCGAGGGAGAGAGAGAGACACCGAGGGAGAGAGAGAGAGACACCGAGGGAGAGAGAGAGAGACACCGAGGGAGGGAGAGAGACACCGAGGGAGAGAGAGAGACACCGAGGGAGGGAGAGAGACACCGAGGGAGAGAGAGAGACACCGAGGGAGAGAGACACCGAGGGAGAGAGAGACACCGAGGGAGGGAGAGAGACACCGAGGGAGAGAGAGAGAGAGACACCGAGGGAGAGAGAGACACCGAGGGAGAGAGAGAGACACCGAGGGAGAGAGAGAGACTCCAAGGGAGGGAAAGAGACACCGAGGGAGAGAGAGACACACCGAGGGAGAGAGAGACACCGAGGGAGAGAGAGTGAGACACCGAGGGAGGGAGAGACACCGAGGGAGGGAGAGACACCGAGGGAGAGAGACACCGAGGGAGGGAGAGACACTGAGGGAGGGACAGACACCGAGGAGGAGAGAGACACTGAGGGAGAGAGAGAGAGAGACACCGAGGGAGAGAGAGAGAGACACCGAGGGAGAGGGAGACACCGAGGGAGAGAGAGAGAGACACCGAGGGAGAGAGAGAGACACCGAGGGAGGGAGAGAGACACCGAGGGAGAGAGAGACACCGAGGGAGGGAGAGAGACACCGAGGGAGAGAGAGACACCGAGGGAGAGAGACACCGAGGGAGGGAGAGACACTGAGGGAGGGACAGACACTGAGGGAGGGAGGGAGACGCCGAGGGATAGAGAGATACCGAGGGAGAGAGAGACACCGAGGGAGAGAGAGACACTGAGGGAGAGAGAGACACCGAGGGAGAGAGAGACACCGAGGGAGAGAGAGACACCGAGGGAGGGAGAGAGACACTGAGGGAGAGAGAGACACCGAGGGAGAGAGAGACACTGAGGGAGAGAGAGACACTGAGGGAGAGAGAGACACCGAGGGAGGGAGAGAGACACTGAGGGAGAGAGACACCGAGGGAGAAAGAGACACTGAGGGAGAGAGAGACACCGAGGGAGAGAGAGACACCGAGGGATGGAGAGACACTGAGGGAGAGAGAGACACCGAGGGAGAGAGAGAGACACCGAGGGAGAGAGAGACACCGAGGGAGAGAGAGACACCGAGGGAGGGAGAGAGACACCGAGGGAGAGAGAGACACCGAGGGAGGGAGAGAGACACCGAGGGAGAGAGAGACACCAAGGGAGAGAGAGACACTGAGGGAGAGAGAGACACCGAGGGAGAGAGAGACACCAAGGGAGAGAGAGACACTGAGGGAGATAGAGACACCGAGGGAGAGGGAGAGAGACACCGAGGGAGAGAGAGAGACACCGAGGGAGAGAGAGACACCGAGGGAGACAGAGAGAGACACCGAGGGAGAGAGAGAGACACCGAGGGAGAGAGACACACCGAGGGAGAGAGAGAGACACCGAGGGAGAGAGAGACACCGAGGGAGAGAGACACCGAGGGAGGGAGAGAGACACCGAGGGAGAGAGAGACACCGAGGGAGGGAGAGAGACACCGAGGGAGAGAGAGACACTGAGGGAGAGAGAGACACCGAGGGAGAGAGAGACACCAAGGGAGAGAGAGACACTGAGGGAGATAGAGACACCGAGGGAGAGGGAGAGAGACACCGAGGGAGAGAGAGAGACACCGAGGGAGAGAGAGACACCGAGGGAGAGAGAGAGAGACACCGAGGGAGAGAGAGAGACACCGAGGGAGAGAGAGACACCGAGGGAGAGAGAGAGAGACACCGAGGGAGAGAGAGAGACACCGAGGGAGAGAGAGACACCGAGGGAGAGAGAGAGAGACACCGAGGGAGAGAGAGAGAGACACCGAGGGAGGGAGAGAGACACCGAGGGAGAGAGAGACACTGAGGGAGAGAGAGACACCGAGGGAGAGAGAGACGCCGAGGGAGGGAGAGAGACACCGAGGGAGAGAGACACACCGAGGGAGAGAGACACCGAGGGAGGGAGAGACACTGAGGGAGGGAGGGAGACGCCGAGGGATAGAGAGATACCGAGGGAGAGAGAGACACCGAGGGAGAGAGAGACACTGAGGGAGAGAGAGACACTGAGGGAGAGAGAGACACCGAGGGAGGGAGAGAGACACTGAGGGAGAGAGACACCGAGGGAGGGGGAGAGACACCGAGGGAGAAAGAGACACCGAGGGAGAGAGAGACACCGAGGGAGGGAGAGAGACACCGAGGGAGAGAGAGACACCGAGGGAGAGAGAGAGACACCGAGGGAGAGAGAGAGACACTGAGGGAGAGAGAGAGACACCGAGGGAGAGAGAGACACCGAGGGAGGGAGAGAGACACCGAGGGAGAGAGAGACACCGAGGGAGAGAGAGACACCGAGGGAGAGAGAGACACCGAGGGAGGGAGAGAGACAGCGAGGGAGAGAGAGACACTGAGGGAGAGAGAGAGACACCGAGGGAGGGAGAGACACCGAGGGAGAGAGAGACACTGAGGGAGAGAGAGACACCGAGGGAGGGAGAGAGACACCGAGGGAGATAGAGAGAGACACCGAGGGAGAGAGAGAGACACCGAGGGAGAGAGAGAGAGACACCGAGGGAGAGAGAGAGAGACACCGAGGGAGGGAGAGAGACACCGAGGGAGAGAGAGAGACACCGAGGGAGGGAGAGAGACACCGAGGGAGAGAGAGAGACACCGAGGGAGAGAGACACCGAGGGAGAGAGAGACACCGAGGGAGGGAGAGAGACACCGAGGGAGAGAGAGAGAGAGACACCGAGGGAGAGAGAGACACCGAGGGAGAGAGAGAGACACCGAGGGAGAGAGAGAGACTCCAAGGGAGGGAAAGAGACACCGAGGGAGAGAGAGACACACCGAGGGAGAGAGAGACACCGAGGGAGAGAGAGTGAGACACCGAGGGAGGGAGAGACACCGAGGGAGGGAGAGACACCGAGGGAGAGAGACACCGAGGGAGGGAGAGACACTGAGGGAGGGACAGACACCGAGGAGGAGAGAGACACTGAGGGAGAGAGAGAGAGAGACACCGAGGGAGAGAGAGAGAGACACCGAGGGAGAGGGAGACACCGAGGGAGAGAGAGAGAGACACCGAGGGAGAGAGAGAGACACCGAGGGAGGGAGAGAGACACCGAGGGAGAGAGAGACACCGAGGGAGGGAGAGAGACACCGAGGGAGAGAGAGACACCGAGGGAGAGAGACACCGAGGGAGGGAGAGACACTGAGGGAGGGACAGACACTGAGGGAGGGAGGGAGACGCCGAGGGATAGAGAGATACCGAGGGAGAGAGAGACACCGAGGGAGAGAGAGACACTGAGGGAGAGAGAGACACCGAGGGAGAGAGAGACACCGAGGGAGAGAGAGACACCGAGGGAGGGAGAGAGACACTGAGGGAGAGAGAGACACCGAGGGAGAGAGAGACACTGAGGGAGAGAGAGACACTGAGGGAGAGAGAGACACCGAGGGAGGGAGAGAGACACTGAGGGAGAGAGACACCGAGGGAGAAAGAGACACTGAGGGAGAGAGAGACACCGAGGGAGAGAGAGACACCGAGGGATGGAGAGACACTGAGGGAGAGAGAGACACCGAGGGAGAGAGAGAGACACCGAGGGAGAGAGAGACACCGAGGGAGAGAGAGACACCGAGGGAGGGAGAGAGACACCGAGGGAGAGAGAGACACCGAGGGAGGGAGAGAGACACCGAGGGAGAGAGAGACACCAAGGGAGAGAGAGACACTGAGGGAGAGAGAGACACCGAGGGAGAGAGAGACACCAAGGGAGAGAGAGACACTGAGGGAGATAGAGACACCGAGGGAGAGGGAGAGAGACACCGAGGGAGAGAGAGAGACACCGAGGGAGAGAGAGACACCGAGGGAGACAGAGAGAGACACCGAGGGAGAGAGAGAGACACCGAGGGAGAGAGACACACCGAGGGAGAGAGAGAGACACCGAGGGAGAGAGAGACACCGAGGGAGAGAGACACCGAGGGAGGGAGAGAGACACCGAGGGAGAGAGAGACACCGAGGGAGGGAGAGAGACACCGAGGGAGAGAGAGACACCAAGGGAGAGAGAGACACCGAGGGAGAGAGAGAGAGACACCGAGGGAGAGAGAGACACTGAGGGAGAGAGAGACACCGAGGGAGAGAGAGACACCAAGGGAGAGAGAGACACTGAGGGAGATAGAGACACCGAGGGAGAGGGAGAGAGACACCGAGGGAGAGAGAGAGACACCGAGGGAGAGAGAGACACCGAGGGAGAGAGAGAGAGACACCGAGGGAGAGAGAGAGACACCGAGGGAGAGAGAGACACCGAGGGAGAGAGAGAGAGACACCGAGGGAGAGAGAGAGACACCGAGGGAGAGAGAGACACCGAGGGAGAGAGAGAGAGACACCGAGGGAGAGAGAGAGAGACACCGAGGGAGGGAGAGAGACACCAAGGGAGAGAGAGACACTGAGGGAGAGAGAGACACCGAGGGAGAGAGAGACGCCGAGGGAGGGAGAGAGACACCGAGGGAGAGAGACACACCGAGGGAGAGAGACACCGAGGGAGGGAGAGACACTGAGGGAGGGAGGGAGACGCCGAGGGATAGAGAGATACCGAGGGAGAGAGAGACACCGAGGGAGAGAGAGACACTGAGGGAGAGAGAGACACTGAGGGAGAGAGAGACACCGAGGGAGGGAGAGAGACACTGAGGGAGAGAGACACCGAGGGAGGGGGAGAGACACCGAGGGAGAAAGAGACACCGAGGGAGAGAGAGACACCGAGGGAGGGAGAGAGACACCGAGGGAGAGAGAGACACCAAGGGAGAGAGAGACACTGAGGGAGAGAGAGACACCGAGGGAGATAGAGACACCGAGGGAGAGGGAGAGAGACACCGAGGGAGAGAGAGAGACACCGAGGGAGAGAGAGACACCGAAGGAGAGAGAGAGAGACACCGAGGGAGAGAGAGAGAGACACCGAGGGAGAGAGAGAGACACCGAGGGAGAGAGAGACACCGAGGGAGAGAGAGAGAGACACCGAGGGAGAGAGAGAGACACCGAGGGAGAGAGAGACACCGAGGGAGAGAGAGAGAGACACTGAGGGAGAGAGAGAGAGACACCGAGGGAGGGAGAGAGACACCAAGGGAGAGAGACACCGAGGGAGGGAGAGACACTGAGGGAGGGACAGACACTGAGGGAGGGATGGAGACGCCGAGGGATAGAGAGATACCGAGGGAGAGAGAGACACCGAGGGAGAGAGAGACACTGAGGGAGAGAGAGACACTGAGGGAGAGAGAGACACCGAGGGAGGGAGAGAGACACTGAGGGAGAGAGACACCGAGGGAGGGAGAGAGACACCGAGGGAGAGAGAGACACCGAGGGAGAGAGAGACACCGAGGGAGGGAGAGACACCGAGGGAGAGAGAGACACCGAGGGAGAGAGAGAGACCGAGGGAGAGGGAGAGACACCGAGGGAGAGAGAGAGACACCGAGGGAGAGAGAGACACCGAGGGAGAGAGAGAGACACCGAGGGAGAGAGAGACACCGAGGGAGGGAGAGAGACACTGAGGGAGAGAGACACCGAGGGAGGGAGAGAGACACCGAGGGAGAGAGAGACACCGAGGGAGGGAGAGAGACACCGAGGGAGAGAGAGACACCGAGGGAGGGAGAGAGACACCGAGGGAGAGAGAGACACCGAGGGAGAGAGAGAGACACCGAGGGAGAGAGAGACACCGAGGGAGGGAGAGAGACACTGAGGGAGAGAGACACCGAGGGAGGGAGAGAGACACCGAGGGAGAGAGAGACACCGAGGGAGGGAGAGAGACACCGAGGGAGAGAGAGACACCGAGGGAGGGAGAGAGACACCGAGGGAGAGAGAGACACCGAGGGAGAGAGAGACACCGAGGGAGGGAGAGAGACACTGAGGGAGAGAGAGAGACACCGAGGGAGAGAGAGACACCGAGGGAGAGAGAGACACTGAGGGAGAGAGAGACACCGAGGGAGAGAGACACCGAGGGAGAGAGACACCGAGGGAGAGAGAGACACCGAGGGAGAGGGAGAGAGACACCGATGGAGAGAGAGAGACACCGAGGGAGAGAGAGAGAGACACCGAGGGAGAGAGAGAGACACCGAGGGAGAGAGAGAGAGACACCGAGGGAGAGAGAGAGACACCGAGGGCTAGAGAGACACCGAGGGAGAGAGAGAGAGAGACACCGAGGGAGGGAGAGAGACACCGAGGGAGAGAGAGACACCGAGGGAGAGAGAGACACCAAGGGAGAGAGAGACACCGAGGGAGAGAGAGACACCAAGGGAGAGAGAGACACTGAGGGAGAGAGAGACACCGAGGGAGATAGAGACACCGAGGGAGAGGGAGAGAGACACCGAGGGAGAGAGAGAGACACCGAGGGAGAGAGTGACACCGACGGAGAGAGAGAGAGACACCGAGGGAGAGAGAGAGAGACACCGAGGGAGAGAGAGAGACACCGAGGGAGAGAGAGACACCGAGGGAGAGAGAGAGAGACACCGAGGGAGAGAGAGAGACACCGAGGGAGAGAGAGACACCGAGGGAGAGAGAGAGAGACACTGAGGGAGAGAGAGAGAGACACCGAGGGAGGGAGAGAGACAACGAGGGAGAGAGAGACACTGAGGGAGAGAGAGACGTCGAGGGAGAGAGAGACACCGAGGGAGGGAGAGAGACACCGAGGGAGAGAGACACACCGAGGGAGAGAGACACCGAGGGAGGGAGAGAGACACCGAGGGAGAGAGAGACACCGAAGGAGAGAGAGACACTGAGGGAGAGAGAGACACCGAGGGAGAGAGAGAGACACTGAGGGAGAGAGACACCGAGGGAGAGGGAGAGAGACACCGAGGGAGAGAGAGAGACACCGAGGGAGAGAGAGAGAGACACCGAGGGAGAGAGAGAGAGACACCGAGGGAGAGAGAGAGACACCGAGGGAGAGAGAGACACCGAGGGAGAGAGAGAGAGACACCGAGGGAGAGAGAGAGACACCGAGGGAGAGAGAGAGAGACACCGAGGGAGGGAGAGAGACACCGAGGCAGAGAGAGAGACACCGAGGGAGAGAGAGAGACACTGAGGGAGAGAGAGAGACACCGAGGGAGAGAGAGACACCGAGGGAGGGAGAGAGACACCGAGGGAGAGAGAGACACCGAGGGAGAGAGAGACACCGAGGGAGAGAGAGACACCGAGGGAGGGAGAGAGACACCGAGGGAGAGAGAGACACTGAGGGAGAGAGAGAGACACCGAGGGAGAGAGAGACACCGAGGGAGAGAGAGACACTGAGGGAGAGAGAGACACCGAGGGAGGGAGAGAGACACCGAGGGAGATAGAGAGAGACACCGAGGGAGAGAGAGAGACACCGAGGGAGAGAGAGAGAGACACCGAGGGAGAGAGAGAGAGACACCGAGGGAGGGAGAGAGACACCGAGGGAGAGAGAGAGACACCGAGGGAGGGAGAGAGACACCGAGGGAGAGAGAGAGACACCGAGGGAGAGAGACACCGAGGGAGAGAGAGACACCGAGGGAGGGAGAGAGACACCGAGGGAGAGAGAGAGAGAGACACCGAGGGAGAGAGAGACACCGAGGGAGAGAGAGAGACACCGAGGGAGAGAGAGACACCGAGGGAGAGAGAGTGAGACACCGAGGGAGGGAGAGACACCGAGGGAGGGAGAGACACCGAGGGAGAGAGACACCGAGGGAGGGAGAGACACTGAGGGAGGGACAGACACCGAGGAGGAGAGAGACACTGAGGGAGAGAGAGAGAGAGACACCGAGGGAGAGAGACAGAGACACCGAGGGAGAGGGAGACACCGAGGGAGAGAGAGAGAGACACCGAGGGAGAGAGAGAGACACCGAGGGAGGGAGAGAGACACCGAGGGAGAGAGAGACACCGAGGGAGGGAGAGAGACACCGAGGGAGAGAGAGACACCGAGGGAGAGAGACACCGAGGGAGGGAGAGACACTGAGGGAGGGACAGACACTGAGGGAGGGAGGGAGACGCCGAGGGATAGAGAGATACCGAGGGAGAGAGAGACACCGAGGGAGAGAGAGACACTGAGGGAGAGAGAGACACCGAGGGAGAGAGAGACACCGAGGGAGAGAGAGACACCGAGGGAGGGAGAGAGACACTGAGGGAGAGAGAGACACCGAGGGAGAGAGAGACACTGAGGGAGAGAGAGACACTGAGGGAGAGAGAGACACCGAGGGAGGGAGAGAGACACTGAGGGAGAGAGACACCGAGGGAGAAAGAGACACTGAGGGAGAGAGAGACACCGAGGGAGAGAGAGACACCGAGGGATGGAGAGACACTGAGGGAGATAGAGACACCGAGGGAGAGGGAGAGAGACACCGAGGGAGAGAGAGAGACACCGAGGGAGAGAGAGACACCGAGGGAGACAGAGAGAGACACCGAGGGAGAGAGAGACACCGAGGGAGAGAGAGACACCGAGGGAGGGAGAGAGACACCGAGGGAGAGAGAGACACCAAGGGAGAGAGAGACACTGAGGGAGAGAGAGACACCGAGGGAGAGAGAGACACCGAGGGAGAGAGAGACACCAAGGGAGAGAGAGACACTGAGGGAGAGAGAGACACCGAGGGAGAGAGAGAGACACCGAGGGAGAGAGAGACACCGAGGGAGAGAGAGACACCGAGGGAGGGAGAGAGACACCGAGGGAGAGAGAGACACTGAGGGAGAGAGACACCGAGGGAGATAGAGACACCAAGGGAGAGAGAGACACTGAGGGAGATAGAGACACCGAGGGAGAGGGAGAGAGACACCGAGGGAGAGAGAGAGACACCGAGGGAGAGAGAGACACCGAGGGAGACAGAGAGAGACACCGAGGGAGAGAGAGAGACACCGAGGGAGAGAGACACACCGAGGGAGAGAGAGAGACACCGAGGGAGAGAGAGACACCGAGGGAGAGAGAGAGACACCGAGGGAGAGAGACACACCGAGGGAGGGAGAGAGACACTGAGGGATAGAGAGACACCGAGGGAGAGAGAGACACCGAGGGAGGGAGAGAGACACCGAGGGAGAGAGAGACAC
Organism: Chiloscyllium plagiosum; assembly: GCF_037043375.1. Classification (NCBI taxonomy): domain Eukaryota; kingdom Metazoa; phylum Chordata; class Chondrichthyes; order Orectolobiformes; family Hemiscylliidae; genus Chiloscyllium; species Chiloscyllium plagiosum. The sequence goes on from NW_028270182.1 coordinate 2,454,627, forward strand.
CGAGGGAGAGAGAGACACTGAGGGAGAGAGAGACACCGAGGGAGAGAGAGACACCAAGGGAGAGAGAGACACTGAGGGAGATAGAGACACCGAGGGAGAGGGAGAGAGACACCGAGGGAGAGAGAGAGACACCGAGGGAGAGAGAGACACCGAGGGAGAGAGAGAGAGACACCGAGGGAGAGAGAGAGACACCGAGGGAGAGAGAGACACCGAGGGAGAGAGAGAGAGACACCGAGGGAGAGAGAGAGACACCGAGGGAGAGAGAGACACCGAGGGAGAGAGAGAGAGACACCGAGGGAGAGAGAGAGAGACACCGAGGGAGGGAGAGAGACACCGAGGGAGAGAGAGACACTGAGGGAGAGAGAGACACCGAGGGAGAGAGAGACACCGAGGGAGGGAGAGAGACACCGAGGGAGAGAGACACACCGAGGGAGAGAGACACCGAGGGAGGGAGAGACACTGAGGGAGGGACAGACACTGAGGGAGGGAGGGAGACGCCGAGGGATAGAGAGATACCGAGGGAGAGAGAGACACCGAGGGAGAGAGAGACACTGAGGGAGAGAGAGACACTGAGGGAGAGAGAGACACCGAGGGAGGGAGAGAGACACTGAGGGAGAGAGACACCGAGGGAGGGGGAGAGACACCGAGGGAGAAAGAGACACCGAGGGAGAGAGAGACACCGAGGGAGGGAGAGAGACACCGAGGGAGAGAGAGACACCAAGGGAGAGAGAGACACTGAGGGAGAGAGAGACACCGAGGGAGATAGAGACACCGAGGGAGAGGGAGAGAGACACCGAGGGAGAGAGAGAGACACCGAGGGAGAGAGAGACACCGAGGGAGAGAGAGAGAGACACCGAGGGAGAGAGAGAGAGACACCGAGGGAGAGAGAGAGACACCGAGGGAGAGAGAGACACCGAGGGAGAGAGAGAGAGACACTGAGGGAGAGAGAGAGAGACACCGAGGGAGGGAGAGAGACACCGAGGGAGAGAGACACCGAGGGAGGGAGAGACACTGAGGGAGGGACAGACACTGAGGGAGGGAGAGACACCGAGGGAGGGAGAGAGACACTGAGGGAGAGAGACACCGAGGGAGAGAGAGAGAGACACTGAGGGAGAGAGAGACACCGAGGGAGAGAGAGACACCGAGGGAGGGAGAGACACCGAGGGAGAGAGAGACACCGAGGGAGAGAGAGAGAGACCGAGGGAGAGGGAGAGACACCGAGGGAGAGAGAGAGACACCGAGGGAGAGAGAGACACCGAGGGAGAGAGAGACACCGAGGGAGGGAGAGAGACACTGAGGGAGAGAGACACCGAGGGAGGGAGAGAGACACCGAGGGAGAGAGAGACACCGAGGGAGGGAGAGAGACACTGAGGGAGAGAGAGAGACACCGAGGGAGAGAGAGACACCGAGGGAGAGAGAGACACTGAGGGAGAGAGAGACACCGAGGGAGAGAGACACCGAGGGAGAGAGACACCGAGGGAGAGAGAGACACCGAGGGAGAGGGAGAGAGACACCGAGGGAGAGAGAGAGAGAAACCAAGGGATTTCGAGACACCGAGGGAGAGAGAGAGACACCGAGGGAGAGAGAGAGAGACACCGAGGGAGAGAGAGAGACACCGAGGGCTAGAGAGACACCGAGGGAGAGAGAGAGAGAGACACCGAGGGAGGGAGAGAGACACCGAGGGAGAGAGAGACACCGAGGGAGAGAGAGACACCAAGGGAGAGAGAGACACCGAGGGAGAGAGAGACACCGAGGGAGATAGAGACACCGAGGGAGAGAGAGACACCGAGGGAGATAGAGACACCGAGGGAGAGAGAGACACTGAGGGAGAGAGAGACACCGAGGGAGATAGAGACACCGAGGGAGAGGGAGAGAGACACCGAGGGAGAGAGAGAGACACCGAGGGAGAGAGTGACACCGAGGGAGAGAGAGAGAGACACCGAGGGAGAGAGAGAGAGACACCGAGGGAGAGAGAGAGACACCGAGGGAGAGAGAGACACCGAGGGAGAGAGAGAGAGACACCGAGGGAGAGAGAGAGACACCGAGGGAGAGAGAGACACCGAGGGAGAGAGAGAGAGACACTGAGGGAGAGAGAGAGAGACACCGAGGGAGGGAGAGAGACAACGAGGGAGAGAGAGACACTGAGGGAGAGAGAGACGTCGAGGGAGAGAGAGACACCGAGGGAGGGAGAGAGACACCGAGGGAGAGAGACACACCGAGGGAGAGAGACACCGAGGGAGAAAGAGACACCGAGGGAGAGAGAGACACTGAGGGAGAGAGAGACACTGAGGGAGAGAGAGACACTGAGGGAGGGAGAGAGACACCGAGGGATAGAGAGATACCGAGGGAGGGACAGACACTGAGGGAGGGAGGGAGACGCCGAGGGATAGAGAGATACCGAGGGAGAGAGAGACACCGAGGAAAAGAGAGACACTGAGGGAGAGAGAGACACTGAGGGAGAGAGAGACACCGAGGGAGGGAGAGAGACACTGAGGGAGAGAGACACCGAGGGAGGGAGAGAGACACCGAGGGAGAAAGAGACACCGAGGGAGAGAGAGACACCGAGGGAGAGAGAGACACCGAGGGAGGGAGAGACACCGAGGGAGAGAGAGACACCGAGGGAGAGAGAGAGACACCGAGGGAGAGAGAGAGACACCGAGGGAGAGAGAGACACCGAGGGAGAGAGAGAGACACCGAGGGAGAGAGAGAGAGACACCGAGGGAGAGAGAGAGACACCGAGGGAGAGAGAGAGAGACACCGAGGGAGAGAGAGACACCGAGGGAGAGAGAGAGAGACACCGAGGGAGGGAGAGAGAGACACTAAGTGAGAGAGAGACACCGAGGGAGAGAGAGACACCGAGGGAGAGAGAGACACTAAGTGAGAGAGAGACACCGAGGGAGAGAGAGACACCGAGGGAGGGAGAGAGACACCGAGGGAGATAGAGAGAGACACCGAGGGAGAGAGAGAGAGACACCGAGGGAGAGAGAGAGAGACACCGAGGGAGGGAGAGAGACACCGAGGGAGAGAGAGAGACACCGAGGGAGGGAGAGAGACACCGAGGGAGAGAGAGAGAGACACCGAGGGAGAGAGAGAGAGACACCGAGGGAGAGAGAGAGAGACACCGAGGGAGAGAGAGAGACACCAAGGGAGGGAAAGAGACACCGAGGGAGAGAGAGACACCGAGGGAGAGAGAGAGACACCGAGGAAGAGAGAGAGACACCGAGGGAGAGAGAGAGACACCGAGGGAGGGAAAGAGACACCGAGGGAGAGAGAGAGAGACACCGAGGGAGAGAGAGAGACACCGAGGGAGAGAGAGAGAGACACCGAGGGAGAGAGAGACACTGAGGGAGAGAGAGACACCGAGGGAGAGAGAGACACCGAGGGAGAGAGAGACACTGAGGGAGGGAGAGACACCGAGGGAGAGAGAGAGACACCGAGGGAGAGAGAGACACTGAGGGAGAGAGAGACACCGAGGGAGAGAGAGAGACACCGAGGGAGAGAGAGACACACCGAGGGAGAGAGAGACACCGAGGGAGGGAGAGACAACGAGGGAGGGAGAGACAACGAGGGAGAGAGACACCGAGGGAGGGAGAGACACTGAGGGAGGGAGAGACAACGAGGGAGGGAGAGACAACGAGGGAGAGAGACACCGAGGGAGGGAGAGACACTGAGGGAGGGAGGGAGACGCCGAGGGATAGAGAGATACCGAGGGAGAGAGAGACACCGAGGGAGAGAGAGACACTGAGGGAGAGAGAGACACTGACGGAGAGAGAGACACCGAGGGAGGGAGAGAGAGAGACACCGAGGGAGGGAGAGACACCGAGGGAGAGAGAGACACCGAGGGAGGGAGAGACACCGAGGGAGAGAGAGACACCGAGGGAGAGAGAGACACCGAGGGAGGGAGAGACACCGAGGGAGAGGGAGAGACAACGAGGGAAGGATAGACAACGAGGGAGAGAGAGACACCGAGGGAGAGAGAGACACCGAGGGAGAGAGACACCGAGGGAGGGAGAGACACTGAGGGAGGGACAGACACTGAGGGAGGGAGGGAGACGCCGAGGGATAGAGAGATACCGAGGGAGAGAGAGACACCGAGGGAGAGAGAGACACTGAGGGAGAGAGAGACACTGAGGGAGAGAGAGACACCGAGGGAGGGAGAGAGACACCGAGGGAGAAAGAGACACCGAGGGAGGGAGAGACACCGAGGGAGAGAGAGACACCGAGGGAGAGAGAGAGACTCCGAGGGAGAGAGAGAGACACCGAGGGAGAGAGAGAGACACTGAGGGAGAGAGACACTGAGGGAGAGAGAGAGACACCGAGGGAGAGAGAGAGACACCAAGGGAGAGAGAGACACTGAGGGAGAGAGAGACACCGAGGGAGAGAGACACCGAGGGAGAGAGACACCGAGGGAGAGAGAGACACCAAGGGAGAGAGAGAGAGACACCGAGGGAGAGAGAGAGACACCGAGGGAGAGAGAGAGAGACACCGAGGGAGAGAGAGAGACACCAAGGGAGAGAGAGACACCGAGGGAGAGAGAGAGAGACACCGAGGGAGGGAGAGAGACACCGAGGGAGAGAGAGAGAGACACCGAGGGAGAGAGAGAGACACCGAGGGAGAGAGAGAGAGACACCGAGGGAGAGAGAGAGACACCGAGGGAGAGAGAGAGAGACACCGAGGGAGAGAGAGAGACACCAAGGGAGAGAGAGACACCGAGGGAGAGAGAGAGAGACACCGAGGGAGGGAGAGAGACACCGAGGGAGAGAGAGAGACACCGAGGGAGAGAGAGAGACACTGAGGGAGAGAGAGAGACACCGAGGGAGAGAGAGACACCGAGGGAGGGAGAGAGACACCGAGGGAGAGAGAGACACCGAGGGATTGAGAGACACCGAGGGAGAGAGAGACACCGAGGGAGAGAGAGACACTGAGGGAGAGAGAGAGACACCGAGGGAGAGAGAGACACCGAAGGAGAGAGAGACACTGAGGGAGAGAGAGACACCGAGGGAGGGAGAGAGACACCGAGGGAGATAGAGAGAGACACCGAGGGAGAGAGAGAGACACCGAGGGAGAGAGAGAGAGACACCGAGGGAGAGAGAGAGAGACACCGAGGGAGGGAGAGAGACACCGAGGGAGAGAGAGAGACACCGAGGGAGAGAGAGAGACACCGAGGGAGAGAGACACCGAGGGAGAGAGAGACACCGAGGGAGGGAGAGAGACACCGAGGGAGAGAGAGAGAGACACCGAGGGAGAGAGAGACACCGAGGGAGAGAGAGAGACACCGAGGGAGAGAGAGACACACCGAGGGAGAGAGAGACACCGAGGGAGGGAGAGACACCGAGGGAGGGAGAGACACCAAGGGAGAGAGACACCGAGGGAGGGAGAGACACTGAGGGAGGGACAGACAGTGAGGGAGGGAGGGAGACGCCGAGGGATAGAGAGATACCGAGGGAGAGAGAGACACCGAGGGAGAGAGAGACACTGAGGGAGAGAGAGACACTGAGGGAGAGAGAGACACCGAGGGAGGGAGAGAGACACTGAGGGAGAGAGACACCGAGGGAGGGAGAGAGACACCGAGGGAGAAAGAGACACCGAGGGAGAGAGAGACACCGAGGGAGAGAGAGACACCGAGGGAGGGAGAGACACCGAGGGAGAGAGAGACACCGAGGGAGAGAGAGAGACACCGAGGGTGAGAGAGACACCGAGGGAGGGAGAGAGACACTGAGGGAGAGAGACACCGAGGGAGGGAGAGTGACACCGAGGGAGAGAGAGACACCGAGGGAGGGAGAGAGACACTGAGGGAGAGAGAGACACTGAGGGAGAGAGAGACACCGAGGGAGGGAGAGAGACACTGAGGGAGAGAGACACCGAGGGAGAGAGAGACACCGAGGGAGGGAGAGACACCGAGGGAGAGAGAGACACCGAGGGAGAGAGAGAGACACCGAGGGAGAGAGAGACACCGAGGGAGGGAGAGAGACACTGAGGGAGAGAGACACCGAGGGAGGGAGAGTGACACCGAGGGAGAGAGAGACACCGAGGGAGGGAGAGAGACACTGAGGGAGAGAGAGAGACACCGAGGGAGAGAGAGAGACACCAAGGGAGAGAGAGACACTGAGGGAGAGAGAGACACCGAGGGAGAGAGAGAGACACCGAGGGAGAGAGAGACACCGAGGGAGAGAGAGAGACACCGAGGGAGAGAGAGAGAGACACCAAGGGAGGGAAAGAGACACCGAGGGAGAGAGAGAGACACCAAGGGAGGGAAAGAGACACCGAGGGAGAGAGAGAGAGACACCGAGGGAGAGAGAGACACCGAGGGAGAGAGAGACACCGAGGGAGAGAGAGACACTGAGGGAGGGAGAGACACCGAGGGAGAGAGAGAGACACCGAGGGAGAGAGAGACACTGAGGGAGAGAGAGACACCGAGGGAGAGAGAGAGACACCGAGGGAGAGAGAGACACACCGAGGGAGAGAGAGACACCGAGGGAGGGAGAGACAACGAGGGAGGGAGAGACAACGAGGGAGAGAGACACCGAGGGAGGGAGAGACACTGAGGGAGGGAGAGACAACGAGGGAGGGAGAGACAACGAGGGAGAGAGACACCGAGGGAGGGAGAGACACTGAGGGAGGGACAGACACTGAGGGAGGGAGGGAGACGCCGAGGGATAGAGAGATACCGAGGGAGAGAGAGACACCGAGGGAGAGAGAGACACTGAGGGAGAGAGAGACACTGAGGGAGAGAGAGACACCGAGGGAGGGAGAGAGAGACACCGAGGGAGGGAGAGACACCGAGGGAGGGAGAGACAATGAGGGAGGGAGAGACAACGAGGGAGAGAGAGACACCGAGGGAGAGAGAGACACCGAGGGAGGGAGAGACACCGAGGGAGAGGGAGAGACAACGAGGGAAGGATAGACAACGAGGGAGAGAGAGACACCGAGGGAGAGAGAGACACCGAGGGAGAGAGACACCGAGGGAGGGAGAGACACTGAGGGAGGGACAGACACTGAGGGAGGGAGGGAGACGCCGAGGGATAGAGAGATACCGAGGGAGAGAGAGACACCGAGGGAGAGAGAGACACTGAGGGAGAGAGAGACACTGAGGGAGGGAGAGAGACACCGAGGGATAGAGAGATACCGAGGGAGAGAGAGACACTGAGGGAGAGAGAGACACTGAGGGAGAGAGAGACACCGAGGGAGGGAGAGAGACACTGAGGGAGAGAGACACCGAGGGAGGGAGAGAGACACCGAGGGAGAAAGAGACACCGAGGGAGAGAGAGACACCGAGGGAGAGAGAGACACCGAGGGAGGGAGAGACACCGAGGGAGAGAGAGACACCGAGGGAGAGAGAGAGACTCCGAGGGAGAGAGAGAGACACCGAGGGAGAGAGAGACACCGAGGGAGAGAGAGAGACACTGAGGGAGAGAGACACCGAGGGAGGGAGAGAGACACCGAGGGAGAGAGAGACACCGAGGGAGGGAGAGAGACACTGAGGGAGAGAGAGAGACACCGAGGGAGAGAGAGAGACACCAAGGGAGAGAGAGACACTGAGGGAGAGAGAGACACCGAGGGAGAGAGACACCGAGGGAGAGAGACACCGAGGGAGAGAGAGACACCGAGGGAGAGGGAGAGAGACACCGAGGGAGAGAGAGAGACACCGAGGGAGAGAGAGAGAGACACCGAGGGAGAGAGAGAGACACCGAGGGAGAGAGAGAGAGACACCGAGGGAGAGAGGGAGACACCGAGGGAGAGAGAGAGAGACACCGAGGGAGAGAGAGAGACACCAAGGGAGAGAGAGACACCGAGGGAGAGAGAGAGAGACACCGAGGGAGGGAGAGAGACACCGAGGGAGAGAGAGAGACACCGAGGGAGAGAGAGAGACACTGAGGGAGAGAGAGAGACACCGAGGGAGAGAGAGACACCGAGGGAGGGAGAGAGACACCGAGGGAGAGAGAGACACCGAGGGATTGAGAGACACCGAGGGAGAGAGAGACACCGAGGGAGAGAGAGACACTGAGGGAGAGAGAGAGACACCGAGGGAGAGAGAGACACCGAAGGAGAGAGAGACACTGAGGGAGAGAGAGAGACACCGAGGGAGGGAGAGAGACACCGAGGGAGATAGAGAGAGACACCGAGGGAGAGAGAGAGACACCGAGGGAGAGAGAGAGAGACACCGAGGGAGAGAGAGAGAGACACCGAGGGAGGGAGAGAGACACCGAGGGAGAGAGAGAGACACCGAGGGAGGGAGAGAGACACCGAGGGAGAGAGAGAGACACCGAGGGAGAGAGACACCGAGGGAGAGAGAGACACCGAGGGAGGGAGAGAGACACCGAGGGAGAGAGAGAGAGACACCGAGGGAGAGAGAGACACCGAGGGAGAGAGAGAGACACCGAGGGAGAGAGAGACACACCGAGGGAGAGAGAGACACCGAGGGAGAGAGAGACACCGAGGGAGGGAGAGACACCGAGGGAGAGAGACACCGAGGGAGGGAGAGACACTGAGGGAGGGACAGACAGTGAGGGAGGGAGGGAGACGCCGAGGGATAGAGAGATACCGAGGGAGAGAGAGACACCGAGGGAGAGAGAGACACTGAGGGAGAGAGAGACACTGAGGGAGAGAGAGACACCGAGGGAGGGAGAGAGACACTGAGGGAGAGAGACACCGAGGGAGGGAGAGAGACACCGAGGGAGAAAGAGACACCGAGGGAGAGAGAGACACCGAGGGAGAGAGAGACACCGAGGGAGGGAGAGACACCGAGGGAGAGAGAGACAACGAGGGAGAGAGAGAGACACCGAGGGTGAGAGAGACACCGAGGGAGGGAGAGAGACACTGAGGGAGAGAGACACCGAGGGAGGGAGAGTGACACCGAGGGAGAGAGAGACACCGAGGGAGGGAGAGAGACACTGAGGGAGAGAGAGACACTGAGGGAGAGAGAGACACCGAGGGAGGGAGAGAGACACTGAGGGAGAGAGACACCGAGGGAGAGAGAGACACCGAGGGAGGGAGAGACACCGAGGGAGAGAGAGACACCGAGGGAGAGAGAGAGACACCGAGGGAGAGAGAGACACCGAGGGAGGGAGAGAGACACTGAGGGAGAGAGACACCGAGGGAGGGAGAGTGACACCGAGGGAGAGAGAGACACCGAGGGAGGGAGAGAGACACTGAGGGAGAGAGAGAGACACCGAGGGAGAGAGAGAGACACCAAGGGAGAGAGAGACACTGAGGGAGAGAGAGACACCGAGGGAGAGAGAGAGACACCGAGGGAGAGAGAGACACTGAGGGAGAGAGAGAGAGACACCGAGGGAGAGAGAGACACCGAGGGAGAGAGAGAGACACCGAGGGAGAGAGAGAGAGACACCAAGGGAGGGAAAGAGACACCGAGGGAGAGAGAGAGACACCAAGGGAGGGAAAGAGACACCGAGGGAGAGAGAGAGACACCGAGGGAGAGAGAGACACTGAGGGAGTGAGAGACACCGAGGGAGAGAGAGAGAGACACTGAGGGAGAGAGAGACACTGAGGGAGGGAGAGACACCGAGGGAGAGAGAGAGACACCGAGGGAGAGAGAGACACCGAGGGAGAGAGAGACACCGAGGGAGGGAGAGAGAGACACCGAGGGAGAGAGAGAGACACCGAGGGAGAGAGAGACACACCGAGGGAGAGAGAGACACCGAGGGAGAGTGAGAGAGACACCGAGGGAGCGAGAGAGAGACACCGAGGGAGAGAGAGAGATACCGAGGGAGAGAGAGAGAGACACCGAGGGAGAGAGAGAGACACCGAGGGAGAGAGAGACACCGAGGGAGAGAGAGAGAGACACCGAGGGAGGGAGAGAGACACCGAGGGAGAGAGAGACACTAAGTGAGAGAGAGAGACACCGAGGGAGAGAGAGAGATACCGAGGGAGAGAGAGACACACCGAGGGAGAGAGAGACACCGAGGGAGGGAGAGAGAGACACCGAGGGAGAGAGAGACACCGAGGGAGAGAGCGAGACACCGAGGGAGAGAGAGAGACACCGAGGGAGGGAGGGAGACACCGAGGGAGGGAGGGAGACACCGAGGGAGAGAGAGACACTGAGGGAGAGAGAGACTCTGAGGGAGAGAGAGACACCGAGGGAGAGAGAGACACCGAGGGAGAGAGAGAGACACCGAGGGAGAGAGAGAGACACCGAGGGAGAGAGAGAGACACCGAGGGAGAGAGAGACACCGAGGGAGAGAGAGAGACACCGAGGGAGAGAGAGACACTGAGGGAGTGAGAGACACCGAGGGAGAGAGAGAGAGACACTGAGGGAGAGAGAGACACTGAGGGAGGGAGAGACACCGAGGGAGAGAGAGAGACACCGAGGGAGAGAGAGACACCGAGGGAGAGAGAGACACCGAGGGAGGGAGAGAGAGACACCGAGGGAGAGAGAGAGACACCGAGGGAGAGAGAGACACACCGAGGGAGAGAGAGACACCGAGGGAGAGTGAGAGAGACACCGAGGGAGCGAGAGAGAGACACACCGAGGGAGAGAGAGAGATACCGAGGGAGAGAGAGAGAGACACCGAGGGAGAGAGAGAGACACCGAGGGAGAGAGAGACACTAAGTGAGAGAGAGACACCGAGGGAGAGAGAGAGACACCGAGGGAGAGAGAGAGAGACACCGAGGGAGAGAGAGAGACACCGAGGGAGAGAGAGACTCCGAGGGAGGGAGAGAGAGACACCGAGGGAGAGAGAGAGACACCGAGGGAGAGAGAGACACACCGAGGGAGAGAGAGACACCGAGGGAGAGTGAGAGAGACACCGAGGGAGCGAGAGAGAGACACCGAGGGAGAGAGAGAGATACCGAGGGAGAGAGAGAGAGACACCGAGGGAGAGAGAGAGACACCGAGGGAGAGAGAGAGAGACACCGAGGGAGAGAGAGAGACACCGAGGGAGAGAGAGACACCGAGGGAGAGAGAGACACCGAGGGAGAGAGAGAGAGACACCGAGGGAGGGAGAGAGACACCGAGGGAGAGAGAGACACTAAGTGAGAGAGAGACACCGAGGGAGAGAGAGAGACACCGAGGGAGAGAGAGAGAGACACCGAGGGAGAGAGAGACACCGAGGGAGAGAGAGACACTGAGGGAGAGAGAGAGAGACACCGAGGGAGGGAGAGAGACACCGAGGGAGAGAGAGACACTGAGGGAGAGAGAGACACCGAGGGAGAGAGAGACACTGAGGGAGAGAGAGAGAGACACCGAGGGAGGGAGAGAGACACCGAGGGAGAGAGAGACACCGAGGGAGAGAGAGACACCGAGGGAGAGAGAGACACCGAGGGAGAGAGAGACACCGAGGGAGAGAGAGAGAGACACCGAGGGAGGGAGAGAGACACCGAGGGAGAGAGAGACACTAAGTGAGAGAGAGACACCGAGGGAGAGAGAGAGACACCGAGGGAGAGAGAGAGAGACACCGAGGGAGAGAGAGAGACACCGAGGGAGAGAGAGACACCGAGGGAGGGAGAGAGAGACACCGAGGGAGAGAGAGAGACACCGAGGGAGAGAGAGACACACCGAGGGAGAGAGAGACACCGAGGGAGAGTGAGAGAGACACCGAGGGAGCGAGAGAGAGACACCGAGGGAGAGAGAGAGATACCGAGGGAGAGAGAGAGAGACACCGAGGGAGAGAGAGAGACACCGAGGGAGAGAGAGAGAGACACCGAGGGAGAGAGAGAGACACCGAGGGAGAGAGAGACACTAAGTGAGAGAGAGACACCGAGGGAGAGAGAGACACCGAGGGAGAGAGAGACACCGAGGGAGAGAGAGACACTGAGGGAGAGAGAGACACCGAGGGAGAGAGAGACACCAAGGGAGAGAGAGAGAGACACCGAGGGAGAGAGAGAGAGACACCGAGGGAGAGAGAGAGACACCGAGGGAGAGAGAGAGAGAGACACCGAGGGAGAGAGAGAGAGACACCGAGGGAGGGAGAGAGACACCGAGGGAGAGAGAGAGACACCGAGGGAGGGAGAGAGACACCGAGGGAGAGAGAGAGACACCGAGGGAGAGAGACACCGAGGGAGAGAGAGACACCGAGGGAGGGAGAGAGACACCGAGGGAGAGAGAGAGAGACACCGAGGGAGAGAGAGACACCGAGGGAGAGAGAGAGACACCGAGGGAGAGAGAGAGAGTCACCAAGGGAGGGAAAGAGACACCGAGGGAGAGAGAGAGAGACACCGAGGGATAGAGAGAGACACCGAGGGAGAGAGAGACACTGAGGGAGTGAGAGACACCGAGGGAGAGAGAGACACCGAGGGAGAGAGAGACACTGAGGGAGAGAGAGACACCGAGGGAGAGAGAGAGACACCGAGAGAGAGTGAGACACCGAGGGAGGGAGAGACACCGAGGGAGGGAGAGACACCGAGGGAGGGAGAGACACCGAGGGAGAGAGACACCGAGGGAGGGAGAGACACTGAGGGAGAGAGAGAGACACCGAGGGAGAGAGAGACACCGAGGGAGAGAGCGAGACACCGAGGGAGAGAGACACCGAGGGAGAGAGAGACACCGAGGGAGATAGAGAGACACCGAGGGAGAGAGAGACACCGAGGGAGGGAGAGAGACACCGAGGGAGAGAGAGACACCGAGGGAGGGAGAGAGACACCGAGGGAGAGAGAGACACGGAGGGAGAGAGAGACACCGAGGGAGAGAGCGAGACACCGAGGGAGAGAGAGAGACACCGAGGGAGGGAGGGAGACACCGAGGGAGGGAGGGAGACACCGAGGGAGAGAGAGACACCGAGGGAGAGAGAGACTCTGAGGGAGAGAGAGACACCGAGGGAGAGAGAGACACCGAGGGAGAGAGAGAGACACCGAGGGAGAGAGAGAGACACCGAGGGAGAGAGAGAGACACCGAGGGAGAGAGAGACACCGAGGGAGAGAGACACCGAGGGAGATAGAGAGAGACACCGAGGAGGAGAGAGAGACACTGAGGGACAGAGAGAGACACCGAGGGAGCGGGAGACACCGAGGGAGAGGGAGAGAGACACCGAGGGAGAGAGGGAGACACCGAGGGAGAGAGAGAGACACCGAGGAGGAGAGAGAGACACCGAGGAGGAGAGAGACACCGAGGGAGAGAGACACCGAGGGAGAGAGAGAGACACCGAGGGAGAGAGAGACACCGAGGGAGGGAGAGAGACACCGAGGGAGAGAGAGACACCGAGGGAGAGAGAGACACCGAGGGAGAGAGCGAGACACCGAGGGAGAGAGAGAGACACCGAGGGAGGGAGGGAGACACCGAGGGAGAGAGAGACACTGAGGGAGAGAGAGACTCTGAGGGAGAGAGAGACACCGAGGGAGAGAGAGACACCGAGGGAGAGAGAGAGACACCGAGGGAGAGAGAGAGACACCGAGGGAGAGAGAGAGACACCGAGGGAGAGAGAGACACCGAGGGAGAGAGAGAGACACCGAGGGAGAGAGAGAGAGACACCAAGGGAGGGAAAGAGACACCGAGGGAGAGAGAGAGACACCGAGGGAGAGAGAGACACTGAGGGAGTGAGAGACACCGAGGGAGAGAGAGAGAGACACTGAGGGAGAGAGAGACACTGAGGGAGGGAGAGACACCGAGGGAGAGAGAGAGACACCGAGGGAGAGAGAGACACCGAGGGAGAGAGAGACACCGAGGGAGGGAGAGAGAGACACCGAGGGAGAGAGAGAGACACCGAGGGAGAGAGAGACACACCGAGGGAGAGAGAGACACCGAGGGAGAGTGAGAGAGACACCGAGGGAGCGAGAGAGAGACACCGAGGGAGAGAGAGAGATACCGAGGGAGAGAGAGAGAGACACCGAGGGAGAGAGAGAGACACCGAGGGAGAGAGAGACACCGAGGGAGAGAGAGAGAGACACCGAGGGAGGGAGAGAGACACCGAGGGAGAGAGAGACACTAAGTGAGAGAGAGACACCGAGGGAGAGAGAGAGACACCGAGGGAGAGAGAGAGAGACACCGAGGGAGAGAGAGAGACACCGAGGGAGAGAGAGACACCGAGGGAGGGAGAGAGAGACACCGAGGGAGAGAGAGAGACACCGAGGGAGAGAGAGACACACCGAGGGAGAGAGAGACACCGAGGGAGAGTGAGAGAGACACCGAGGGAGCGGGAGAGAGACACCGAGGGAGAGAGAGAGATACCGAGGGAGAGAGAGAGAGACACCGAGGGAGAGAGAGAGACACCGAGGGAGAGAGAGAGAGACACCGAGGGAGAGAGAGAGACACCGAGGGAGAGAGAGACACTAAGTGAGAGAGAGACACCGAGGGAGAGAGAGACACCGAGGGAGAGAGAGACACCGAGGGAGAGAGAGACACTGAGGGAGAGAGAGACACCGAGGGAGGGAGAGAGACACCGAGGGAGATAGAGAGAGAGACACCGAGGGAGAGAGAGAGAGACACCGAGGGAGAGAGAGAGACACCGAGGGAGAGAGAGAGAGAGACACCGAGGGAGAGAGAGAGAGACACCGAGGGAGGGAGAGAGACACCGAGGGAGAGAGAGAGACACCGAGGGAGGGAGAGAGACACCGAGGGAGAGAGAGAGACACCGAGGGAGAGAGACACCGAGGGAGAGAGAGACACCGAGGGAGGGAGAGAGACACCGTGGGAGAGAGAGAGACACCGAGGGAGAGAGAGAGAGACACCGAGGGAGAGAGAGACACCGAGGGAGAGAGAGAGACACCAAGGGAGAGAGAGAGAGTCACCAAGGGAGGGAAAGAGACACCGAGGGAGAGAGAGAGAGACACCGAGGGATAGAGAGAGACACCGAGGGAGAGAGAGACACTGAGGGAGTGAGAGACACCGAGGGAGAGAGAGACACCGAGGGAGAGAGAGACACTGATGGAGGGAGAGACACCGAGGGAGAGAGAGAGACACCGAGAGAGAGTGAGACACCGAGGGAGGGAGAGACACCGAGGGAGGGAGAGACACCGAGGGAGGGAGAGACACCGAGGGAGAGAGACACCGAGGGAGGGAGAGACACTGAGGGAGGGACAGACACTGAGGGAGGGAGGGAGACGCCGAGGGAGAGAGAGACACCGAGGGAGAGAGAGACACCGAGGGAGAGAGAGACACCGAGGGAGGGAGAGACACTGAGGGAGAGAGAGAGAGACACCGAGGGAGAGAGAGACACCGAGGGAGAGAGAGACACCGAGGGAGAGAGAGAGACACCGAGGGAGAGAGAGACACCGAGGGAGAGAGCGAGACACCGAGGGAGAGAGACACCGAGGGAGAGAGAGACACCGAGGGAGATAGAGAGACACCGAGGGAGAGAGAGACACTGAGGGAGAGAGAGACACCGAGGGAGAGAGAGACACCGAGGGAGAGAGAGAGACACCGAGGGAGAGAGAGACACCGAGGGAGAGAGAGACACCGAGGGAGAGAGAGAGACACCGAGGGAGAGAGAGACACCGAGGGAGAGAGCGAGACACCGAGGGAGAGAGACACCGAGGGAGAGAGAGACACCGAGGGAGATAGAGAGACACCGAGGGAGAGAGAGACACTGAGGGAGGGAGAGAGACACCGAGGGAGAGAGAGACACCGAGGGAGGGAGAGAGACACCGAGGGAGAGAGAGACACCGAGGGAGAGAGAGACACCGAGGGAGAGAGCGAGACACCGAGGGAGAGAGAGAGACACCGAGGGAGGGAGGGAGACACCGAGGGAGGGAGGGAGACACCGAGGGAGAGAGAGACACCGAGGGAGAGAGAGACTCTGAGGGAGAGAGAGACACCGAGGGAGAGAGAGACACCGAGGGAGAGAGAGAGACACCGAGGGAGAGAGAGAGACACCGAGGGAGAGAGAGACACCGAGGGAGAGAGACACCGAGGGAGATAGAGAGAGACACCGAGGAGGAGAGAGAGACACTGAGGGACAGAGAGAGACACCGAGGGAGCGGGAGACACCGAGGGAGAGGGAGAGAGACACCGAGGGAGGGAGAGAGACACCGAGGGAGGGAGAGAGAGACACCGAGGGAGAGAGAGAGACACCGAGGGAGAGAGAGACACACCGAGGGAGAGAGAGACACCGAGGGAGAGTGAGAGAGACACCGAGGGAGCGAGAGAGAGACACCGAGGGAGAGAGAGAGATACCGAGGGAGAGAGAGACACCGAGGGAGAGAGAGATACCGAGGGAGAGAGAGAGAGACACCGAGGGAGGGAGAGAGACACCGAGGGAGAGAGAGACACTAAGTGAGAGAGAGACACCGAGGGAGAGAGAGAGACACCGAGGGAGAGAGAGAGAGACACCGAGGGAGAGAGAGAGACACCGAGGGAGAGAGAGACACCGAGGGAGGGAGAGAGAGACACCGA
This sequence comes from Chiloscyllium plagiosum, assembly GCF_037043375.1. Lineage (NCBI taxonomy): Eukaryota > Metazoa > Chordata > Chondrichthyes > Orectolobiformes > Hemiscylliidae > Chiloscyllium > Chiloscyllium plagiosum. The sequence goes on from NW_028270182.1 coordinate 2,470,906, forward strand.
GGGAGAGAGAGAGACACCGAGGGAGAGAGAGACACACCGAGGGAGAGAGAGACACCGAGGGAGAGTGAGAGAGACACCGAGGGAGCGAGAGAGAGACACCGAGGGAGAGAGAGAGATACCGATGGAGAGAGAGAGAGACACCGAGGGAGAGAGAGAGACACCGAGGGAGAGAGAGAGAGAGACACCGAGGGAGAGAGAGAGAGACACCGAGGGAGGGAGAGAGACACCGAGGGAGAGAGAGAGAGACACCGAGGGAGGGAGAGAGACACCGAGGGAGAGAGAGAGACACCGAGGGAGAGAGACACCGAGGGAGAGAGAGACACCGAGGGAGGGAGAGAGACACCGAGGGAGAGAGAGAGAGACACCGAGGGAGAGAGAGACACCGAGGGAGAGAGAGAGACACCGAGGGAGAGAGAGAGAGTCACCAAGGGAGGGAAAGAGACACCGAGGGAGAGAGAGAGAGACACCGAGGGATAGAGAGAGACACCGAGGGAGAGAGAGAGACACCGAGGGAGAGCGAGACACTGAGGGAGTGAGAGACACCGAGGGAGAGAGAGACACCGAGGGAGAGAGATACACTGAGGGAGGGAGAGACACCGAGGGAGAGAGAGAGACACCGAGGGAGGGAGAGACACCGAGGGAGGGAGAGACACCGAGGGAGGGAGAGACACCGAGGGAGAGAGACACCGAGGGAGGGAGAGACACTGAGGGAGGGACAGACACTGAGGGAGGGAGGGAGACGCCGAGGGAGAGAGAGACACCGAGGGAGAGAGAGACACCGAGGGAGAGAGCGAGACACCGAGGGAGAGAGAGAGACACCGAGGGAGAGAGAGAGACACCGAGGGAGAGAGAGACACCGAGGGAGGGAGAGAGACACCGAGGGAGAGAGAGACACCGAGGGAGAGAGAGACACCGAGGGAGAGAGCGAGACACCGAGGGAGGGAGGGAGACACCGAGGGAGGGAGGGAGACACCGAGGGAGAGAGAGACACTGAGGGAGAGAGAGACTCTGAGGGAGAGAGAGACACCGAGGGAGAGAGAGAGACACCGAGGGAGAGAGAGAGACACCGAGGGAGAGAGAGAGACACCGAGGGAGAGAGAGACACCGAGGGAGAGAGAGAGACACCGAGGGAGAGAGAGAGAGACACCAAGGGAGAGAGAGAGACACCGAGGGAGAGAGAGACACTGAGGGAGTGAGAGACACCGAGGGAGAGAGAGAGAGACACTGAGGGAGAGAGAGACACTGAGGGAGGGAGAGACACCGAGGGAGAGAGAGAGACACCGAGGGAGAGAGAGACACCGAGGGAGAGAGAGACACCGAGGGAGGGAGAGAGAGACACCGAGGGAGAGAGAGAGACACCGAGGGAGAGAGAGACACACCGAGGGAGAGAGAGACACCGAGGGAGAGTGAGAGAGACACCGAGGGAGCGAGAGAGAGACACCGAGGGAGAGAGAGAGATACCGAGGGAGAGAGAGACACCGAGGGAGAGAGAGATACCGAGGGAGAGAGAGAGAGACACCGAGGGAGGGAGAGAGACACCGAGGGAGAGAGAGACACTAAGTGAGAGAGAGACACCGAGGGAGAGAGAGAGACACCGAGGGAGAGAGAGAGAGACACCGAGGGAGAGAGAGAGACACCGAGGGAGAGAGAGACACCGAGGGAGGGAGAGAGAGACACCGAGGGAGAGAGAGAGACACCGAGGGAGAGAGAGACACACCGAGGGAGAGAGAGACACCGAGGGAGAGTGAGAGAGACACCGAGGGAGCGAGAGAGAGACACCGAGGGAGAGAGAGAGATACCGATGGAGAGAGAGAGAGACACCGAGGGAGAGAGAGAGACACCGAGGGAGAGAGAGAGAGAGACACCGAGGGAGAGAGAGAGAGACACCGAGGGAGGGAGAGAGACACCGAGGGAGAGAGAGAGACACCGAGGGAGGGAGAGAGACACCGAGGGAGAGAGAGAGACACCGAGGGAGAGAGACACCGAGGGAGAGAGAGACACCGAGGGAGGGAGAGAGACACCGAGGGAGAGAGAGAGAGACACCGAGGGAGAGAGAGACACCGAGGGAGAGAGAGAGACACCGAGGGAGAGAGAGAGAGTCACCAAGGGAGGGAAAGAGACACCGAGGGAGAGAGAGAGAGACACCGAGGGATAGAGAGAGACACCGAGGGAGAGAGAGAGACACCGAGGGAGAGAGAGACACTGAGGGAGTGAGAGACACCGAGGGAGAGAGAGACACCGAGGGAGAGAGATACACTGAGGGAGGGAGAGACACCGAGGGAGAGAGAGAGACACCGAGGGAGGGAGAGACACCGAGGGAGGGAGAGACACCGAGGGAGGGAGAGACACCGAGGGAGAGAGACACCGAGGGAGGGAGAGACACTGAGGGAGGGACAGACACTGAGGGAGGGAGGGAGACGCCGAGGGAGAGAGAGACACCGAGGGAGAGAGAGACACCGAGGGAGAGAGCGAGACACCGAGGGAGAGAGAGAGACACCGAGGGAGAGAGAGAGACACCGAGGGAGAGAGAGACACCGAGGGAGGGAGAGAGACACCGAGGGAGAGAGAGACACCGAGGGAGAGAGAGACACCGAGGGAGAGAGCGAGACACCGAGGGAGGGAGGGAGACACCGAGGGAGGGAGGGAGACACCGAGGGAGAGAGAGACACTGAGGGAGAGAGAGACTCTGAGGGAGAGAGAGACACCGAGGGAGAGAGAGAGACACCGAGGGAGAGAGAGAGACACCGAGGGAGAGAGAGAGACACCGAGGGAGAGAGAGACACCGAGGGAGAGAGAGAGACACCGAGGGAGAGAGAGAGAGACACCAAGGGAGAGAGAGAGACACCGAGGGAGAGAGAGACACTGAGGGAGTGAGAGACACCGAGGGAGAGAGAGAGAGACACTGAGGGAGAGAGAGACACTGAGGGAGGGAGAGACACCGAGGGAGAGAGAGAGACACCGAGGGAGAGAGAGACACCGAGGGAGAGAGAGACACCGAGGGATGGAGAGAGAGACACCGAGGGAGAGAGAGAGACACCGAGGGAGAGAGAGACACACCGAGGGAGAGAGAGACACCGAGGGAGAGTGAGAGAGACACCGAGGGAGCGAGAGAGAGACACCGAGGGAGAGAGAGAGATACCGAGGGAGAGAGAGACACCGAGGGAGAGAGAGATACCGAGGGAGAGAGAGAGAGACACCGAGGGAGAGAGAGACACTAAGTGAGAGAGAGACACCGAGGGAGAGAGAGAGACACCGAGGGAGAGAGAGAGAGACACCGAGGGAGAGAGAGAGACACCGAGGGAGAGAGAGACACCGAGGGAGGGAGAGAGAGACACCGAGGGAGAGAGAGAGACACCGAGGGAGAGAGAGACACACCGAGGGAGAGAGAGACACCGAGGGAGAGTGAGAGAGACACCGAGGGAGCGAGAGAGAGACACCGAGGGAGAGAGAGAGATACCGATGGAGAGAGAGAGAGACACCGAGGGAGAGAGAGAGACACCGAGGGAGAGAGAGAGACACCGAGGGAGAGAGAGAGACACCGAGGGAGAGAGAGACACTAAGTGAGAGAGAGACACCGAGGGAGAGAGAGACACCGAGGGAGAGAGAGACACCGAGGGAGAGAGAGACACTGAGGGAGAGAGAGACACCGAGGGAGGGAGAGAGACACCGAGGGAGATAGAGAGAGACACCGAGGGAGAGAGAGAGACACCGAGGGAGAGAGAGAGAGAGACACCGAGGGAGAGAGAGAGAGACACCGAGGGAGGGAGAGAGACACCGAGGGAGAGAGAGAGACACCGAGGGAGGGAGAGAGACACCGAGGGAGAGAGAGAGACACCGAGGGAGAGAGACACCGAGGGAGAGAGAGACACCGAGGGAGGGAGAGAGACACCGAGGGAGAGAGAGAGAGACACCGAGGGAGAGAGAGACACCGAGGGAGAGAGAGAGACACCGAGGGAGAGAGAGAGAGTCACCAAGGGAGGGAAAGAGACACCGAGGGAGAGAGAGAGAGACACCGAGGGATAGAGAGAGACACCGAGGGAGAGAGAGAGACACCGAGGGAGAGAGAGACACTGAGGGAGTGAGAGACACCGAGGGAGAGAGAGACACCGAGGGAGAGAGATACACTGAGGGAGGGAGAGACACCGAGGGAGAGAGAGAGACACCGAGGGAGGGAGAGACACCGAGGGAGGGAGAGACACCGAGGGAGGGAGAGACACCGAGGGAGAGAGACACCGAGGGAGGGAGAGACACTGAGGGAGGGACAGACACTGAGGGAGGGAGGGAGACGCCGAGGGAGAGAGAGACACCGAGGGAGAGAGAGACACCGAGGGAGAGAGAGACACCGAGGGAGGGAGAGACACTGAGGGAGGGAGAGAGACACTGAGGGAGAGAGAGACACCGAGGGAGAGAGAGACACCGAGGGAGAGAGAGAGACACCGAGGGAGAGAGAGACACCGAGGGAGATAGAGAGACACCGAGGGAGAGAGAGACACCGAGGGAGGGAGAGAGACACCGAGGGAGAGAGAGACACCGAGGGAGGGAGAGAGACACCGAGGGAGAGAGAGACACCGAGGGAGAGAGAGACACCGAGGGAGAGAGCGAGACACCGAGGGAGAGAGAGAGACACCGAGGGAGAGAGAGACACCGAGGGAGAGAGAGAGACACCGAGGGAGAGAGAGAGACACCGAGGGAGAGAGAGAGACACCGAGGGAGAGAGAGACACCGAGGGAGAGAGACACCGAGGGAGATAGAGAGAGACACCGAGGAGGAGAGAGACACTGAGGGACAGAGAGAGACACCGAGGGAGCGGGAGACACCGAGGGAGAGGGAGAGAGACACCGAGGGAGAGAGAGAGACACCGAGGGAGGGAGAGAGACACCGAGGGAGAGAGAGAGACACCGAGGGAGAGAGACACCGAGGGAGAGAGACACCGAGGGAGATAGAGAGACACCGAGGGAGAGGGAGAGAGACACCGAGGGAGAGAGAGACACCGAGGGAGAGAGAGAGACACCGAGGGAGAGGGAGAGAGACACCGAGGGAGAGAGAGAGACACCGAGGGAGAGGGAGAGAGACACCGAGGGAGAGAGAGACACCGAGGGAGAGAGAGAGACACCGAGGGAGAGGGAGAGAGACACCGAGGGAGAGAGAGACACCGAGGGAGAGAGTGAGACACCGAGGGAGAGAGATACCGAGGGAGGGAGAGAGACACCGAGGGAGAGGGAGAGAGACACCGAGGGAGAGAGAGAGACACCGAGGGAGAGGGAGAGAGACACCGAGGGTGAGAGACACCAAGGGAGAGGGAGAGAGACACCGAGGGAGAGAGACACCGAGGGAGAGAGAGAGACACCGAGGGAGAGGGAGAGAGACACCGAGGGAGAGAGAGAGACACCGAGGGAGAGAGGGAGACACCGAGGGAGAGAGATACCGAGGGAGGGAGAGAGACACCGAGGGAGAGGGAGAGAGACACCGAGGGAGAGAGAGAGACACCGAGGGCGAGAGAGAGACACCGAGGAGGAGAGAGAGACACCGAGGAGGAGAGAGACACCGAGGGAGAGAGAGACACCGAGGGAGAGAGAGAGACACCGAGGGAGAGAGAGAGAGACACCGAGGGCGAGAGAGAGACACCGAGGGAGAGAGAGAGACACCGAGGAGGAGAGAGACACCGAGGGAGAGAGAGACACCGAGGAGGAGAGAGACACCGAGGGAGAGAGAGAGAGAGACACCGAGGGAGAGAGAGACACCAAGGGAGAGAGAGACACCGAGGGAGAGAGAGAGACACCGAGGGAGAGAGAGACACCGAGGAGGAGAGAGAGACACCGAGGGAGAGGGAGAGAGACACCGAGGGAGAGAGAGAGAGACACCGAGGGAGAGAGAGAGACACCGAGGGAGAGGGAGAGAGACACCGAGGGAGAGAGAGACACCGAGGGAGAGAGAGAGAGACACCGAGGGAGAGAGAGAGACACCGAAGGAGGGAGAGAGACACCGAAGGAGGGAGAGAGACACTGAGGGAGAGAGAGAGACACCGAGGGAGAGAGACACCGAGGGAGATAGAGACACCGAGGGAGAGAGACACCGAGGGAGAGAGAGAGAGACACCGAGGGAGAGAGAGACACCGAGGGAGAGGGAGACACCGAGGGAGAGGGAGAGAGACACCGAGGAAGAGAGAGAGACACCGAGGGAGAGAGAGAGAGACACCGAGGGAGAGAGAGAGAGACACCGAGGGAGATAGAGACACCGAGGGAGAGAGAGAGAGACACCGAGGGAGAGAGAGACACCGAGGGAGAGGGAGACACCGAGGGAGGGAGAGAGACACCGAGGGAGAGAGAGACACTGAGGGAGAGAGAGACACCGAGGGAGGGAGGGAGACCCTGTGGGAGAGAGAGAGCTGGAGGTGGGGCACTCAGAAAGGGAGAGAGGAAGATGGGGCGATGGGGTTGGGATGAAGCTGAGGGCGGTAGTGCCAGGGAGATGGACAGAGTGTGTAATTGTGTGATGGAGAATAGGGAGCTCGTTGAGAACACTGTGTGGTTCCGTTAGTTGGTTGGATAAGCGAACACGGACGCTGGGGTTTTGGGCAATGTGGCTGATGCTATATCTCTGATCCTGCAAAGGGCAATCACGATGGAGCCACTCAGCAGGTTTCATTGTGTTATCTGTTAATTCACAGGCACTGGGGGTCTCTCGCTGGGCGGTTTTCTAGCATTTATCACCCCGTCCCTAGTCACCCCCCGTTGAGAAGGTGGGGGTGAGCTGCCTTCCTGACCCACTGCAGTCCATGTGCTGGAGGGTAGACCCACAGTGTCCCTGAGGGAGGGAATCCCAGGATTCTGACCCAGCCACACTGAGGGAACAGCGATATATTCCCAAGTCGGGATGGTGAGGGGCTCGGAGGGGAACTTGCAGGGGGTGGGGTTCCCATGTACCTGCTGGCCCTTGTCCTTCTAGATGGAAGGGGCCGTGGGCTTGGAAGGTGCTGCCTGAGGATCTTTGGTGAGTTTCTGCAGTGTATCTTGTAGCTGGTACACACTGCTGCTACTGAGCGTCGGTGGGTAAGGGAGGGAGGGGATGTTTGTGGGTGTGGGGCCAATCAAGCGGGGGCTGCTTTGTCCCTGGGTGGTGTCGAGCTTCTTGAGTGTTGTTGGAGCTGCCCCCATCCAGGGGCAAGTGGGGAGTATTCCCTCACCCTCCTGACTTGTGCCTTGTAGATGGTGGGACAGGCTGTGGGGGGGAGTCAGGAGGGGAGTTCCACGCTGCAGGATTCCCAGCCTCTGCCCTGCTCCTGTAGACACTGAGTTGATGTGGGGGGTTTGGTAACCCCCAGGTATTGAGGATGGTGGAGGGTTCAGTGACAGTAAAACCACTGATTCTCAAAGGGGTGATGGTTAGATTCTGTCTCGGTGGAGACGGTAACCCCCCAGGATGTTGAGGGAGGGGGGATTCAGTGATGCCCCCACCTCCAAGCCTCAGTCTATCTCCAGCCCATGGACTGAGGCAGTGGGAGGAGATAGCTGACCACCAGGTCCTCCAGGGGAACTCTGCCGATGAATGCAGGCCCAGGTTACACAGGCCACACCCCGGAATTATCAAAACCAAATGGACAGATGAATACTTCGGTTTGGGGTGTGGGTGTGCACAGAGCGAGGATTTGAAACTTAGGGATGATATGAAATTGCAGTTTGCAACAAAGATGTGTGTTGTTAACCTCGAGCTGCACTCTGAACCTGACGGGAGGGTGTCCCTAACTTCACTCCTGTGTTAATCCTCTCTGATTGACAGCAGCCTGGGGCGGTCGCTATACATTGAAGAGCAGCTTTGGTGTTGCTGTCTGTCAGAGCACAGAGGGTGATGCTGTTGCCGGAACATTTGGTGAATCAGCTGCAAGGAATGTCCTGCAGGATAAACTAAATCCCAGTCTAGGAGAGAGCCCAGCTTCCCTAATTCCACGGAGAGAGCCCAGCTTCCCTAATCTCACAGAGAGAGCCCAGCTTCCCTAATCTCACAGTGAGAGACCCAGCTTCCCCTCTCACAGAGAGAGAGAGAGAGCCCAGCTTCCCCAGTCTCACAGAGAGAGAGAGCCCAGCTTCCCCAGTCTCACAGAGAGAGAGAGCCCAGCTTCCCCAGTCTCACAGAGAGAGAGCCCAGCTTCCCCAGTCTCACAGAGAGAGAGAGCCCAGCTTCCCCAGTCTCACAGAGAGAGAGCCCAGCTTCCCCAGTCTCACAGAGAGAGAGCCCAGCTTCCCCAGTCTCACAGAGAGAGAGAGAGCCCAGCTTCCCCAGTCTCACAGAGAGAGAGCCCAGCTTCCCCAGTCTCACAGAGAGAGAGCCCAGCTTCCCCAGTCTCACAGTGAGAGAGAGAGCCCAGCTTCCCCAGTCTCACAGAGAGAGAGAGAGAGCCCAGCTTCCCCAGTCTCACAGAGAGAGAGAGAGAGCCCAGCTTCCCTAATCTCACAGAGAGAGCCCAGCTTCCCTAATCTCACAGAGAGAGAGAGAGAGCCCAGCTTCCCCAGTCTCACAGAGAGAGAGAGCCCAGCTTCCCCAGTCTCACAGAGAGAGAGCCCAGCTTCCCCAGTCTCACAGAGAGAGAGCCCAGCTACCCCAGTCTCACACAGAGAGAGCCCAGCTTCCCCAGTCTCACAGAGAGAGAGAGAGCCCAGCTTCCCCAGTCTCACAGAGAGAGAGCCCAGCTTCCCCAGTCTCACAGAGAGAGAGCCCAGCTTCCCCAGTCTCACAGTGAGAGAGAGAGCCCAGCTTCCCCAGTCTCACAGAGAGAGAGCCCAGCTTCCCCAGTCTCACAGAGAGAGAGCCCAGCTTCCCCAGTCTCACAGAGAGAGAGAGAGCCCAGCTTCCCCAGTCTCACAGAGAGAGAGCCCAGCTTCCCCAGACTCACAGTGAGAGAGAGAGCCCAGCTTCCCCAGTCTCACAGAGAGAGAGAGAGCCCAGCTTCCCCAGTCTCACAGAGAGAGAGAGCCCAGCTTCCCCAGTCTCACAGAGAGAGAGAGAGAGAGCACAGCTTCCCCAGTCTCACAGAGAGAGAGAGAGAGCACAGCTTCCCCAGTCTCACAGAGAGAGAGAGAGAGCCCAGCTTCCCCAGTCTCACAGAGAGAGCCCAGCTTCCCCAGTCTCACAGAGAGAGAGAGAGAGCCCAGCTCCCCCAGTCTCACAGAGAGAGAGAGAGCCCAGCTTCCCCAGTCTCACAGAGAGAGCCCAGCTTCCCCAGTCTCACAGAGAGAGAGAGAGCACAGCTTCCCCAGTCTCACAGAGAGAGAGAGAGAGCCCAGCTTCCCCAGTCTCACAGAGAGAGCCCAGCTTCCCCAGTCTCACAGAGAGAGAGCCCAGCTTCCCCAGTCTCACAGAGAGAGAGAGAGAGCCCAGCTTCCCCAGTCTCACAGAGAGAGAGAGAGAGAGCCCAGCTTCCCTAATCTCACAGAGAGAGCCCAGCTTCCCTAATCTCACAGAGAGAGAGAGAGAGAGCCCAGCTTCCCCAGTCTCACAGAGAGAGAGAGAGAGAGCCCAGCTTCCCTAATCTCACACAGAGAGAGAGAGAGCCCAGCTTCCCCAGTCTCACAGAGAGAGAGAGCCCAGCTTCCCCAGTCTCACAGAGAGAGAGCCCAGCTTCCCCAGTCTCACAGAGAGAGAGCCCAGCTACCCCAGTCTCACACAGAGAGAGCCCAGCTTCCCCAGTCTCACAGAGAGAGAGAGAGCCCAGCTTCCCCAGTCTCACAGAGAGAGAGCCCAGCTTCCCCAGTCTCACAGAGAGAGAGCCCAGCTTCCCCAGTCTCACAGTGAGAGAGAGAGCCCAGCTTCCCCAGTCTCACAGAGAGAGAGCCCAGCTTCCCCAGTCTCACAGAGAGAGAGCCCAGCTTCCCCAGTCTCACAGAGAGAGAGAGAGCCCAGCTTCCCCAGTCTCACAGAGAGAGAGCCCAGCTTCCCCAGACTCACAGTGAGAGAGAGAGCCCAGCTTCCCCAGTCTCACAGAGAGAGAGAGAGCCCAGCTTCCCCAGTCTCACAGAGAGAGAGAGCCCAGCTTCCCCAGTCTCACAGAGAGAGAGAGAGAGCACAGCTTCCCCAGTCTCACAGAGAGAGAGAGAGAGCACAGCTTCCCCAGTCTCACAGAGAGAGAGAGAGAGCCCAGCTTCCCCAGTCTCACAGAGAGAGCCCAGCTTCCCCAGTCTCACAGAGAGAGAGAGAGAGCCCAGCTCCCCCAGTCTCACAGAGAGAGAGAGAGCCCAGCTTCCCCAGTCTCACAGAGAGAGCCCAGCTTCCCCAGTCTCACAGAGAGAGAGAGAGCACAGCTTCCCCAGTCTCACAGAGAGAGAGAGAGAGCCCAGCTTCCCCAGTCTCACAGAGAGAGCCCAGCTTCCCCAGTCTCACAGAGAGAGAGAGAGAGCCCAGCTTCCCCAGTCTCACAGAGAGAGAGCCCAGCTTCCCCAGTCTCACAGAGAGAGAGAGAGAGCCCAGCTCCCCCAGTCTCACAGAGAGAGAGAGAGAGCCCAGCTTCCCTAATCTCACAGAGAGAGCCCAGCTTCCCTAATCTCACAGAGAGAGAGAGAGAGAGCCCAGCTTCCCCAGTCTCACAGAGAGAGAGAGAGAGCCCAGCTCCCCCAGTCTCACAGAGAGAGAGAGAGAGAGCCCAGCTTCCCTAATCTCACAGAGAGAGCCCACCTTCCCTAATCTCACAAAGAGAGAGAGAGAGCCCAGCTTCCCCAGTCTCATAGAGAGAGAGAGAGAGAGCCCAGTTTCCCTAATCTCACAGAGAGAGCGAGCCCAGCTTCCCCAGTCTCACAGCGAGAGAGAGAGAGAGCCCAGCTTCCCCGGTCTCACAGAGAGAGAGAGCCCAGCTTCCCCAGTCTCACAGAGAGAGCCCAGCTTCCCCAGTCTCACAGAGAGAGAGAGCCCAGCTTCCCCAGTCTCACAGAGAGAGAGAGAGAGCCCAGCTTCCCCAGTCTCACAGAGAGAGAGAGAGCCCAGCTTCCCCGGTCTCACAGAGAGAGAGAGCCCAGCTTCCCCAGTCTCACAGAGAGTGCCCAGCTTCCCCAGTCTCACAGAGAGAGAGAGCCCAGCTTCCCCAGTCTCACAGAGAGAGAGAGCCCAGCTTCCCCAGTCTCACAGAGAGAGCCCAGCTTCCCCAGTCTCACAGAGAGAGAGAGCCCAGCTTCCCCAGTCTCACAGAGAGAGAGAGAGCCCAGCTTCCCCAGTCTCACAGAGAGAGAGAGAGAGAGCCCAGTTTCCCTAATCTCACAGAGAGCGAGCCCAGCTTCCCCAGTCTCACAGCAAGAGAGAGAGAGAGCCCAGTTTCCCTAATCTCACAGAGAGAGAGCCCAGCTTCCCCAGTCTCACAGAGAGAGAGAGCCCAGCTTCCCCAGTCTCACAGAGAGAGCCCAGCTTCCCTAGTCTCACAGAGAGAGAGAGAGCCCAGCTTCCCCAGTCTCACAGAGAGAGAGAGAGAGAGAGAGCCCAGTTTCCCTAATCTCACAGAGAGAGAGCCCAGCTTCCCTAATCTCACAGAGAGAGAGAGAGAGAGCCCAGCTTCCCCAGTCTCACAGAGAGAGAGAGAGCCCAGCTTCCCCAGTCTCACAGAGAGAGAGCCCAGCTTCCCCAGTCTCACAGAGAGAGAGAGAGAGCCCAGCTTCCCCAGTCTCACAGAGAGAGAGAGAGAGAGCCCAGCTTCCCCAGTCTCACAGAGAGAGCCCAGCTTCCCCAGTCTCACAGAGAGAGAGAGAGAGCCCAGCTTCCCTAATCTCACAGAGAGAGAGAGAGAGAGAGTCCAGCTTCCCCAGTCTCACAGAGAGAGAGAGAGAACCCAGCTTCCATAATCTCACAGAGAGAGCCCAGCTTCCCCAGTCTCACAGAGAGAGAGAGAGCCCAGCTTCCCCAGTCTCACAGAGAGAGAGAGAGAGAGCCCAGCTTCCCCAGTCTCACAGAGAGAGCCCAGCTTCCATAATCTCACAGAGAGAGAGAGAGAGCCCAGCTTCCCCAGTCTCACACAGAGAGAGAGCCCAGCTTCCATAATCTCACAGAGAGAGCCCAGTTTCCATAATCTCACAGAGAGAGCCCAGCTTCCCCAGTCTCACAGAGAGAGAGAGAGAGCCCAGCTTCCCCAGTCTCACAGAGAGAGCCCAGCTTCCCTAATCTCACAGAGAGAGAGAGAGAGCCCAGCTTCCCCAGTCTCACAGAGAGAGCCCAGCTTCCCCAGTCTCACAGAGAGAGAGAGAGAGAGCGAGCCCAGCTTCCCCAGTCTCACAGCGAGAGAGAGAGAGAGCCCAGCTTCCCCGGTCTCACAGAGAGAGAGAGCCCAGCTTCCCCAGTCTCACAGAGAGAGCCCAGCTTCCCCAGTCTTACAGAGAGAGAGAGCCCAGCTTCCCCAGTCTCACAGAGAGAGAGAGAGCCCAGCTTCCCCAGTCTCACAGAGAGAGAGAGAGAGAGCCCAGTTTCCCTAATCTCACAGAGAGCGAGCCCAGCTTCCCCAGTCTCACAGCAAGAGAGAGAGAGAGCCCAGTTTCCCTAATCTCACAGAGAGAGAGCCCAGCTTCCCCGGTCTCACAGAGAGAGAGAGCCCAGCTTCCCCAGTCTCACAGAGAGAGCCCAGCTTCCCCAGTCTCACAGAGAGAGAGAGAGCCCAGCTTCCTCAGTCTCACAGAGAGAGAGAGAGAGAGAGCCCAGTTTCCCTAATCTCACAGAGAGAGAGCCCAGCTTCCCTAATCTCACAGAGAGAGAGAGAGAGAGCCCAGCTTCCCCAGTCTCACAGAGAGAGAGAGAGCCCAGCTTCCCCAGTCTCACAGAGAGAGAGCCCAGCTTCCCCAGTGTCACAGAGAGAGAGAGAGAGAGCCCAGCTTCCCCGGTCTCACAGAGAGAGAGAGCCCAGCTTCCCCAGTCTCACAGAGAGAGCCCAGCTTCCCCAGTCTCACAGAGAGAGCCCAGCTTCCCCAGTCTCACAGAGAGAGAGAGAGAGAGAGAGCCCAGCTTCCCTAATCTCACAGAGAGAGAGAGAGAGAGAACCCAGCTTCCATAATCTCACAGAGAGAGCCCAGCTTCCCCAGTCTCACAGAGAGAGAGAGAGCCCAGCTTCCCCAGTCTCACAGAGAGAGAGAGAGAGCCCAGCTTCCCCAGTCTCACAGAGAGAGCCCAGCTTCCCCAGTCTCACACAGAGAGAGAGAGAGCCCAGCTTCCATAATCTCACAGAGAGAGCCCAGTTTCCATAATCTCACAGAGAGAGCCCAGCTTCCCCAGTCTCACACAGAGAGAGAGAGAGCCCAGCTTCCCCAGTCTCACAGAGAGAGCCCAGCTTCCCTAATCTCACAGAGAGAGAGAGAGAGCCCAGCTTCCCCAGTCTCACAGAGAGAGAGAGAGAGAGAGCCCAGCTTCCCCAGTCTCACAGAGAGAGCCCAGTTTCCCTAATCTCACAGAGAGAGAGAGAGAGAGCCCAGTTTCCCTAATCTCACAGAGAGAGAGAGAGAGCCCAGCTTCCCTAATCTCACAGAGAGAGCCCACCTTCCCTAATCTCACAGAGAGAGAGAGAGAGAGCCCAGCTTCCCCAGTCTCATAGAGAGAGAGAGAGAGAGCCCAGTTTCCCTAATCTCACAGAGAGAGCGAGCCCAGCTTCCCCAGTCTCACAGCGAGAGAGAGAGAGAGCCCAGCTTCCCCAGTCTCACAGAGAGAGAGAGAGAGAGCCCAGCTTCCCTAATCTCACAGAGAGAGCCCACCTTCCCTAATCTCACAAAGAGAGAGAGAGAGCCCAGCTTCCCCAGTCTCATAGAGAGAGAGAGAGAGAGCCCAGTTTCCCTAATCTCACAGAGAGAGCGAGCCCAGCTTCCCCAGTCTCACAGCGAGAGAGAGAGAGAGCCCAGCTTCCCCGGTCTCACAGAGAGAGAGAGCCCAGCTTCCCCAGTCTCACAGAGAGAGCCCAGCTTCCCCAGTCTCACAGAGAGAGAGAGCCCAGCTTCCCCAGTCTCACAGAGAGAGAGAGAGAGCCCAGCTTCCCCAGTCTCACAGAGAGAGAGAGAGCCCAGCTTCCCCGGTCTCACAGAGAGAGAGAGCCCAGCTTCCCCAGTCTCACAGAGAGAGCCCAGCTTCCCCAGTCTCACAGAGAGAGAGAGCCCAGCTTCCCCAGTCTCACAGAGAGAGAGAGCCCAGCTTCCCCAGTCTCACAGAGAGAGCCCAGCTTCCCCAGTCTCACAGAGAGAGAGAGCCCAGCTTCCCCAGTCTCACAGAGAGAGAGAGAGCCCAGCTTCCCCAGTCTCACAGAGAGAGAGAGAGAGAGCCCAGTTTCCCTAATCTCACAGAGAGCGAGCCCAGCTTCCCCAGTCTCACAGCAAGAGAGAGAGAGAGCCCAGTTTCCCTAATCTCACAGAGAGAGAGCCCAGCTTCCCCAGTCTCACAGAGAGAGAGAGCCCAGCTTCCCCAGTCTCACAGAGAGAGCCCAGCTTCCCTAGTCTCACAGAGAGAGAGAGAGCCCAGCTTCCCCAGTCTCACAGAGAGAGAGAGAGAGAGCCCAGTTTCCCTAATCTCACAGAGAGAGAGCCCAGCTTCCCTAATCTCACAGAGAGAGAGAGAGAGAGCCCAGCTTCCCCAGTCTCACAGAGAGAGAGAGAGCCCAGCTTCCCCAGTCTCACAGAGAGAGAGCCCAGCTTCCCCAGTCTCACAGAGAGAGAGAGAGAGAGCCCAGCTTCCCCAGTCTCACAGAGAGAGAGAGAGAGAGCCCAGCTTCCCCAGTCTCACAGAGAGAGCCCAGCTTCCCCAGTCTCACAGAGAGAGAGAGAGAGCCCAGCTTCCCTAATCTCACAGAGAGAGAGAGAGAGAGAGTCCAGCTTCCCCAGTCTCACAGAGAGAGAGAGAGAACCCAGCTTCCATAATCTCACAGAGAGAGCCCAGCTTCGCCAGTCTCACAGAGAGAGAGAGAGCCCAGCTTCCCCAGTCTCACAGAGAGAGAGAGAGAGAGCCCAGCTTCCCCAGTCTCACAGAGAGAGCCCAGCTTCCATAATCTCACAGAGAGAGAGAGAGAGCCCAGCTTCCCCAGTCTCACACAGAGAGAGAGCCCAGCTTCCATAATCTCACAGAGAGAGCCCAGTTTCCATAATCTCACAGAGAGAGCCCAGCTTCCCCAGTCTCACAGAGAGAGAGAGAGAGCCCAGCTTCCCCAGTCTCACAGAGAGAGCCCAGCTTCCCTAATCTCACAGAGAGAGAGAGAGAGCCCAGCTTCCCCAGTCTCACAGAGAGAGCCCAGCTTCCCCAGTCTCACAGAGAGAGAGAGAGAGAGCGAGCCCAGCTTCCCCAGTCTCACAGCGAGAGAGAGAGAGAGCCCAGCTTCCCCGGTCTCACAGAGAGAGAGAGCCCAGCTTCCCCAGTCTCACAGAGAGAGCCCAGCTTCCCCAGTCTTACAGAGAGAGAGAGCCCAGCTTCCCCAGTCTCACAGAGAGAGAGAGAGCCCAGCTTCCCCAGTCTCACAGAGAGAGAGAGAGAGAGCCCAGTTTCCCTAATCTCACAGAGAGCGAGCCCAGCTTCCCCAGTCTCACAGCAAGAGAGAGAGAGAGCCCAGTTTCCCTAATCTCACAGAGAGAGAGCCCAGCTTCCCCGGTCTCACAGAGAGAGAGAGCCCAGCTTCCCCAGTCTCACAGAGAGAGCCCAGCTTCCCCAGTCTCACAGAGAGAGAGAGAGCCCAGCTTCCTCAGTCTCACAGAGAGAGAGAGAGAGAGAGCCCAGTTTCCCTAATCTCACAGAGAGAGAGCCCAGCTTCCCTAATCTCACAGAGAGAGAGAGAGAGAGCCCAGCTTCCCCAGTCTCACAGAGAGAGAGAGAGCCCAGCTTCCCCAGTCTCACAGAGAGAGAGCCCAGCTTCCCCAGTCTCACAGAGAGAGAGAGAGAGAGCCCAGCTTCCCCGGTCTCACAGAGAGAGAGAGCCCAGCTTCCCCAGTCTCACAGAGAGAGCCCAGCTTCCCCAGTCTCACAGAGAGAGCCCAGCTTCCCCAGTCTCACAAAGAGAGAGAGAGAGAGAGAGCCCAGCTTCCCTAATCTCACAGAGAGAGAGAGAGAGAGAACCCAGCTTCCATAATCTCACAGAGAGAGCCCAGCTTCCCCAGTCTCACAGAGAGAGAGAGAGCCCAGCTTCCCCAGTCTCACAGAGAGAGAGAGAGAGCCCAGCTTCCCCAGTCTCACAGAGAGAGCCCAGCTTCCCCAGTCTCACACAGAGAGAGAGAGAGCCCAGCTTCCATAATCTCACAGAGAGAGCCCAGTTTCCATAATCTCACAGAGAGAGCCCAGCTTCCCCAGTCTCACACAGAGAGAGAGAGAGCCCAGCTTCCCCAGTCTCACAGAGAGAGCCCAGCTTCCCTAATCTCACAGAGAGAGAGAGAGAGCCCAGCTTCCCCAGTCTCACAGAGAGAGAGAGAGAGAGAGCCCAGCTTCCCCAGTCTCACAGAGAGAGCCCAGTTTCCCTAATCTCACAGAGAGAGAGAGAGAGAGCCCAGTTTCCCTAATCTCACAGAGAGAGAGAGAGAGCCCAGCTTCCCTAATCTCACAGAGAGAGCCCACCTTCCCTAATCTCACAGAGAGAGAGAGAGAGAGCCCAGCTTCCCCAGTCTCATAGAGAGAGAGAGAGAGAGCCCAGTTTCCCTAATCTCACAGAGAGAGCGAGCCCAGCTTCCCCAGTCTCACAGCGAGAGAGAGAGAGAGCCCAGCTTCCCCGGTCTCACAGAGAGAGAGAGCCCAGCTTCCCCAGTCTCACAGAGAGAGCCCAGCTTCCCCAGTCTCACAGAGAGAGAGAGCCCAGCTTCCCCAGTCTCACAGAGAGAGAGAGAGAGCCCAGCTTCCCCGGTCTCACAGAGAGAGAGAGAGAGAGCCCAGTTTCCCTAATCTCACAGAGAGCGAGCCCAGCTTCCCCAGTCTCACAGCAAGAGAGAGAGAGAGCCCAGTTTCCCTAATCTCACAGAGAGAGAGCCCAGCTTCCCCGGTCTCACAGAGAGAGAGAGCCCAGCTTCCCCAGTCTCACAGAGAGAGCCCAGCTTCCCCAGTCTCACAGAGAGAGCCCAGCTTCCCCAGTCTCACAGAGAGAGAGAGAGAGAGAGAGCCCAGCTTCCCTAATCTCACAGAGAGAGAGAGAGAGAGAACCCAGCTTCCATAATCTCACAGAGAGAGCCCAGCTTCCCCAGTCTCACAGAGAGAGAGAGAGCCCAGCTTCCCCAGTCTCACAGAGAGAGAGAGAGAGCCCAGCTTCCCCAGTCTCACAGAGAGAGCCCAGCTTCCCCAGTCTCACACAGAGAGAGAGAGAGCCCAGCTTCCATAATCTCACAGAGAGAGCCCAGTTTCCATAATCTCACAGAGAGAGCCCAGCTTCCCCAGTCTCACACAGAGAGAGAGAGAGCCCAGCTTCCCCAGTCTCACAGAGAGAGCCCAGCTTCCCTAATCTCACAGAGAGAGAGAGAGAGCCCAGCTTCCCCAGTCTCACAGAGAGAGAGAGAGAGAGAGAGCCCAGCTTCCCCAGTCTCACAGAGAGAGCCCAGTTTCCCTAATCTCACAGAGAGAGAGAGAGAGAGCCCAGTTTCCCTAATCTCACAGAGAGAGAGAGAGAGCCCAGCTTCCCTAATCTCACAGAGAGAGCCCACCTTCCCTAATCTCACAGAGAGAGAGAGAGAGAGCCCAGCTTCCCCAGTCTCATAGAGAGAGAGAGAGAGAGCCCAGTTTCCCTAATCTCACAGAGAGAGCGAGCCCAGCTTCCCCAGTCTCACAGCGAGAGAGAGAGAGAGCCCAGCTTCCCCGGTCTCACAGAGAGAGAGAGCCCAGCTTCCCCAGTCTCACAGAGAGAGCCCAGCTTCCCCAGTCTCACAGAGAGAGAGAGCCCAGCTTCCCCAGTCTCACAGAGAGAGAGAGAGAGCCCAGCTTCCCCGGTCTCACAGAGAGAGAGAGAGAGAGCCCAGTTTCCCTAATCTCACAGAGAGCGAGCCCAGCTTCCCCAGTCTCACAGCAAGAGAGAGAGAGAGCCCAGTTTCCCTAATCTCACAGAGAGAGAGCCCAGCTTCCCCGGTCTCACAGAGAGAGAGAGCCCAGCTTCCCCAGTCTCACAGAGAGAGCCCAGCTTCCCCAGTCTCACAGAGAGAGAGAGAGCCCAGCTTCTCCAGTCTCACAGAGAGAGAGAGAGAGAGCCCAGTTTCCCTAATCTCACAGAGAGAGAGCCCAGCTTCCCTAATCTCACAGAGAGAGAGAGAGAGAGCCCAGCTTCCCCAGTCTCACAGAGAGAGAGAGAGCCCAGCTTCCCCAGTCTCACAGAGAGAGAGCCCAGCTTCCCCAGTCTCACAGAGAGAGAGAGAGAGCCCAGCTTCCCCAGTCTCACAGAGAGAGAGAGAGAGAGCCCAGCTTCCCCGGTCTCACAGAGAGAGAGAGCCCAGCTTCCCCAGTCTCACAGAGAGAGCCCAGCTTCCCCAGTCTCACAGAGAGAGCCCAGCTTCCCCAGTCTCACAGAGAGAGAGAGAGAGAGAGAGAGCCCAGCTTCCCTAATCTCACAGAGAGAGAGAGAGAGAGAGTCCAGCTTCCCCAGTCTCACAGAGAGAGAGAGAGAGCCCAGCTTCCATAATCTCACAGAGAGAGCCCAGCTTCCCCAGTCTCACAGAGAGAGAGAGAGCCCAGCTTCCCCAGTCTCACAGAGAGAGAGAGAGAGAGAGCCCAGCTTCCCCAGTCTCACAGAGAGAGCCCAGCTTCCCCAGTCTCACAGAGAGAGAGAGAGAGAGAGAGAGCCCAGCTTCCCTAATCTCACAGAGAGAGAGAGAGAGAGAGCCCAGCTTCCCCAGTCTCACACAGAGAGAGAGAGAGCCCAGCTTCCATAATCTCACAGAGAGAGCCCAGTTTCCATAATCTCACAGAGAGAGCCCAGCTTCCCCAGTCTCACACAGAGCGAGAGAGAGCCCAGCTTCCCCAGTCTCACAGAGAGAGCCCAGTTTCCCTAATCTCACAGAGAGAGAGAGAGAGCCCAGCTTCCCCAGTCTCACAGAGAGAGAGAGAGAGAGAGCCCAGCTTCCCCAGTCTCACAGAGAGAGCCCAGTTTCCCTAATCTCACAGAGAGAGAGAGAGAGCCCAGCTTCCCTAATCTCATAAAGAGAGAGGGAGAGCCCAGCTTCCCTAATCTCACAGAGAGAGAGAGAGAGCCCAGTTTCCCTAATCTCACAGAGAGAGAGAGAGAGCCCAGCTTCCCCAGTCTCACAGAGAGAGCCCAGTTTCCCTAATCTCACAGAGAGAGAGAGAGAGAGCCCAGCTTCCATAATCTTACAGAGAGAGAGAGAGAGAGAGCCCAGCTTCCCCAGTCTCACAGAGAGAGAGCCCAGCTTCCCCAGTCTCACAGAGAGAGAGAGCCCAGCTTCCCCAGTCTCACAGAGAGAGAGCCCAGCTTCCCCAGTCTCACAGAGAGAGCCCAGTTTCCCTAATCTCACAGAGAGAGAGAGAGAGAGCCCAGCTTCCATAATCTCACAGAGAGAGAGAGAGAGAGAGAGCCCAGCTTCCCCAGTCTCACAGAGAGAGAGAGCCCAGCTTCCCCAGTCTCACAGAGAGAGAGCCCAGCTTCCCCAGTCTCACAGAGAGAGCCCAGTTTCCCTAATCTCACAGAGAGAGAGAGAGAGAGCCCAGCTTCCATAATCTCACAGAGAGAGAGAGAGAGAGAGCCCAGCTTCCCCAGTCTCACAGAGAGAGAGCCCAGCTTCCCCAGTCTCACAGAGAGAGAGAGCCCAGCTTCCCCAGTCTCACAGAGAGAGAGCCCAGCTTCCCCAGTCTCACAGAGTCGAGAGGGTTATCCTGTAACATCCTCCAGCCCCTCCCTATCTCTGTAACCCCCTCCAATCCCTACACCCCCTCCCTATCTCTGTAACCCCCTCCAATCCCTACACCCCCTCCCTATCTCTGTAACTCCCTCCCTATCTCTGTAACACCCTCCAGCCCCTACACCACCTCCATATCTCTGTAAAACCCTCCAGCCCCTACATCCCCTCCCTATCACTGTAACCCCCTCCAGCCCCTCCACCAGCCCCTGTGCCCCTTTCAGCCCCTATGCCCCCTCCCTATCTCTGCAACCCCCTCCAGCCCATACACCCTCTCCCTATCCCTGTAACCCGCTACACCCCCTCCCTATCTCTGTAACCCCGTCCCTATCTCTGTAACCCCCTCCAGCCCCTTAACCCCCTCCCTATCTCTGTAACCCCCTCCAGCCCCTACACCACCTCCCTATCCCTGTAACCCCGTCCCTATCTCTGTAATGCCGTCCAGCCACTACACCCCCTCCCTATCTCTGTAACCCCCTCCCAATCTCTGTAACCCCCTCCAGCCCCTACACCCCCTCCCTATCTCTGTAACCCCCTCCAGCCCCTACACCACCTCCCTATCCCTGTAACCCCGTCCCTATCTCTGTAATGCCGTCCAGCCACTACACCCCCTCCCTATCTCTGTAACCCCCTCCCAATCTCTGTAACCCCCTCCCAATCTCTGTAACCCCCTCCAGCCCCTACACCCCCTCCCTATCTCTGTAACCCCCTCCAGCCCCTACACCCCCTCCCTATCTCTGTAACCCCCTCTAGCCCCTACACCCCCTCCCTATCTCTGTAACCCCCTCCAGCCCATACACCCTCTCCCTATCCCTGTAACCAGCTACACCCCCTCCCTATCTCTGTAACCCCCTCCCAATCTCTGTAACCCCCTCCAGCCCCTACACCCCCTCCCTATCTCTGTAACCCCCTCCAGCCCCTACACCCCCTCCCTATCTCTGTAACCCTCTCCAGCCCCTACACCCCCTCCCTATCTCTGTAACCCTCTCCAGCCCCTACACCCCCTCCCTATCTCTGTAACCCTCTCCAGCCCCTACACCCCCTCCCTATCTCTGTAACCCTCTCCAGCCCCTACACTCCCTCCCTATCTCTGTAACCCCCTCCCAATCTCTGTAACCCCCTCCAGCCCCTACACACCCTCCCTATCTCTGTAACACCCTCCCTATCTCTGTAACCCCCTCCAGCCCCTACACCCCCTCCCTATCTCTGTAACCCTCTCCAGCCCCTACACCCCCTCCCTATCTCTGTAACCCCCTCCAGCCCCTACACCCCCTCCCTATCTCTGTAACCCTCTCCAGCCCCTACACCCCCTCTCTATCTCTGTAACCCCCTCCCTATCTTTGTAACCCCCTCTCAACCCCTCCACCCCCTCGCTGTCTCAGTAACCCCCTCCAGCCCCTACACCCCCTTCCTATCTCTGTTACCCCCTCCAGCCCCTACACCCCCTCTCTATCTCTGTAACCCCCTCCAGCCCCTACACCCCCTCCCTATCTCTGTAACCCCCTTCAGCCCCTACACCCCATCCCTATCTCTGTAACCCCCTCCAGCCCCTACAGCCCCCTCCCTATCTCTGTAACCCCCTCCAGCCCCTACACCCCCTCCCTATCTCTGTAACCCCTTCCCTGTCTCTGTAACCCCCACCAGCCCCTACACCCCTCCCTATCTCTGTAACCCCCTCCAGCCCCTACACCCCCTCCCTATCTCTGTAACCCCCTCCAGCTCCTACACCCCCTCCCTATCTCTGTAACCCCCACCAGCCCCTACACCCCCTCCCTATCTCTGTAATCCCCTCCAGCCCCTACACCCCCTCCCTACCTCTGTAACCACCTCCAGCCCCTACACCCCCTCCCTATCTCTGTAATTCCCTCCAGCCCCTACACCGCCTCACTATCTCTGTAACCCCCTCCATCCCCTACACCCCCTCCCTATCTCTGTAACCCCCTCCAGCCCCTACACCCCTCCCTATCTCTGTAACCCCCTCCAGCCCCTACACCCTTCCCTATCTCTGTAACCCCCTCGAGCCCCTATACCCCCTCCCTGTCTCTGTAACCCTATGCCCCCTCCCTATCTCTGCAACCCCCTCCAGCCCATACACCCTCTCCCTATCCCTGTAACCCGCTACACCCCCTCCCTATCTCTGTAACCCCGTCCCTATCTCTGTAACCCCCACCAGCCCCTACACATCCTCCCTATCTGTTACCCCCTCCAGCCCCTACACCCCCTCCCTATATCTGTAACCCCCTCGAGCCCCTACACCCCTTCCCTATCTCTGTTCAGCAACACTCCCTAAGACCTTACCATTAAGTGTATAAGTCCTGCTAAGATTTACTTTCCCAAAATGCAGCACCTCGCATTTATCTGAATTAAACTCCATCTGCCACTTCTCAGCCCATTGGCCCA